>NW_024802942.1:175692-190553 GCF_019175285.1 Sceloporus undulatus
GATCTCTCCACATACTAATTCTACAGACTAACATGCCTATTTCCTTGAATTCTACCAGTTACAGAATAAAACATTTGTAAATATTCCAATAACATAAAATATTAAAACACAAGACTAAAGTACAACAAAGTACATAAACACACTGCAGAATAAAATAAAATAGTCAGTACAGATAATCAAGTATACTAAAGATATAAAGTTGTTGCTGTTTTAAGTCTTGGAGGTCCATAGCAGCAAAATATATTTGAAAGGGGGGTCTCTGATAAAGAAAAGGCTAGGAAACACTGATAAACATGAATATAGTCCGGTGATTGTGCTGCTAAATAGAACACTATCACAGGAAACACACATTACTGAAAGCTTGATGAGAATAGAAACACAGTGAATACTTACACATTTGTGTGTCCTCAGTGAGAAAGTGCATCACAACACATTGAGACACCTCACTGAAAAACTGATCAAATTTTTTTCAACCTGCAATGAGATTAAAAAGACCAACACTTTCTGAAATATATGGATAAAATGACATCCACGATTAATCAGAAACCGACACAAAAAATAGAAAAGGAATGGAATATACTTGAGGATATTCTTCAGAACAGATCGGACTAACTGGAATAATATAAAGTCTTTGAGTTCTATACTGCTTTAAGAAGGAAATAGGATAAAATAACAATTCGTTTATGAAGTGAGATTATAAACCAAAATTTTTCCTACAGTAATCGTAACATTGAAATTCTGTTCAGAAATACTATATGAAAGAAATGGAAAGAAAGATACAGTTTTTGAAACTTAGTGAACCAAATGAACTAGATATATGGGAGAAAATAAGCTTAAATAAGGTTGACAAGATTCTTTTTGCTAGCTAGGGAAAGGTTTTCAGTAAGCTAATTAAGCAAACAGTTAAAAATTGTTCTACATAAAGGAAACACAACATGCATAGAGATAATGTAATCTTTATTGAATACTAAATATCTTGGTCACAAGGTACAGAGAAGATATCAGAAATACCTGAACTTACAAGAATAACCACAAGGAAGTCAAATAACATCATGATAACTATATATGAAATACTGTGTACTATTTTGCAGCTTTACATATATGTTGTTTTCTTTTAAAAAAAATTCTAATAAACTTTTTTTTAAAAAAATAATGTATGCCAGTTTGTACAAAAATCCTTGTATTTTGCACAAAATACATTTGGTTTGTGCACACACATCCTTTTTGGCCAAGCAAATACTTCACACAAAAAAATACACATCCTCTATAAGTCATCTTGCCCAAAGGGGGAAAAAGTTTTGATTTCCGCCCCCATTTAGATGAGAATGAAATAAATACCAGGTACTTTGCCCATGCTGGTGTTCATTAAGAATACTCAGGAATGTTGCCATCTCTTCATCTAATAAAGGTAGTTCTGCAAACCACACACTTACCAGGGCAAGAAGTAAGTACGAGCAAAAGAAGAATGAATCTTCAAAACATTCTACATCCACCTGAGGGCACCCTTACACAGCTTGTAACATGTATAATTCAGTGTTAGAGAACAAGTGCCTCTCTCTGAAGAAATATTATAGATTCACCTTTCAGTTTTGTAATTTCTGGGAATGCTCAGCTATTTAATGGGGTTATTTAATTAACAGCATCATCTCACGACAAATCCATTACTATCTTTCAAAATAATATTTTAGTGATTCTATCATCTGTTACAGACTGCCCAAATAAAGCTGCTTCGGGACTCTTTGGAGGTATGCTATTTAAATGATGCATGGGTCCTAAGAGTCCGGAGGTCGCGCCAAAGCCACACTCCATTCCTAAGCACTGGAGTGCAGCTTTGGTGCAGCTTCTGGATTCTTAGGATGCATGCATCATTTAAATAGCATACCTCCAAAGAGACCCGAAGCAGCTTTATTTTGGCAGTCTGTAAAAGGCCTATGTTTCTTTACACACAGTAGAGATTCTGGCTGTACTTGGCTACTTAGTTTGCTTCAAGAGAGTTATTGCTTTTCTCAGAAAATTTAACTCTGAAAACATTGCCTATTTGTTGTCATTCTTATTGTTATTTGTCAAGTTCTATTTATGGATTCAACTTATAGTGACCCTGAGAATGAGGGAACTTCAAGAGACTGTTATTAATAGCCCTGCTCAGTCTTGCAAATTTAGGACTGTGGCTTCCTTGGTTGAATAAATCCATCTGTAATATGGCCTGTATAGCTTGAATCAGGTGGATGGGCATGCCATCTAATTCTGGTGATTTATTTCTCCCGAGTGTTTTGAGAGCAACCTCTATTTTCTGAAATTTCAGATTCTACATTGTAGGTTCGAAATACAAAATGTTGTAGAGTCAAAATATTCTGTTTTGAATTAATTTGTCTTTTTTCATCTCTTTTGTACAGTTATTCATTGTACTGCTTCCGTCATATCTTCATTTTGTGCTTATCACATAATATGCTTCTGTTGACCATTCAGCACCCCTACTTTTGGTTTACGTTTCACTTTGTTTTTTGAATCTTGTGGGTGTGGGCTCTTGTTCTTCCTTTTTTGTACTCTTCCACTATTGCACTGATTATTGTAATAGTTTTCTTTGTCCTTAAGAACAACTGGCTGAACAATCTCATTCTGGATTAGCATCCTATTTCTGTTACCTTTTACTTTTGTTTTTCATCTGTCTTTAACAGTTTGAAGAGTTTATCCAGCTAGACTTTTTTTTCTTTTTGGCTACATATAAAGGTTGGGTTTTTGTTTTTTTTTTGTTTTTTTTGCATTCTTCCTAGATAATGTCCTTGATTTTGGTCCACAGTCCTTCTAGTTCATATCTCATATGGGTTAGTGTGAAAAACCTTTCTATGGTCTTTACATTATTAGTGATATTCTTTAGCACAATTATTTAGACTCTCCAGTTTAGTTAATGTTCTTCTTCAGCTTTACTCTAATTTTAATACAGTGGGCCCTTGGTATACATGGGGATCCGTTCCGGACCCCTCCGTGTATGCCAAAATCTGCGTATGCTCAAGTCCCATTGTCCCCAATGGCGGTGCGCGTGCACATGCACCGCCATTGGGGACAAAAGTCTCCCTCCCTCCCTCTCTCCCATCTACCTACCTACCTATCCTCCCTCCCTCTTCCCCTCCCTTACCTGGTCCTTGCCGCCTCCTCCTCTGCCACCGCGGAAAAGGCTGGGTGCTGCTTGTGGAGGCCAAGAGGCCTCCAGACTGCACCCAGCCCTTTCGCGGTACTGGCAGCGGCGTGGAGGAGGAAGCTTGGCCTCGTCCTCCTCGCCACCGCCGCTGCAGAAGAGCCGGGTGCAGCCTGGAGGCCTCTTGGCCTCCACGAGCACCACTCGGCCTTTCCCGCAGCGGTGGAGCAGGAGATGGTGAGGATGCTGGAGGCGGCGGCACGGTGATGGAGCAGGTAAACAGGGGGGAAGGAAAAAGGAGGGGAGGAGAGGGACTTTTGTCCCCGTGCACATGTGCCACCATTGGGGACAACTTCTGGGTTTGCCATGCGTGTATGCTCAAATCCGCGCATGGAAAATCCATGTATAAGGAGGGCCAACTGTACTAGAAAATCATGATCTGTGCCACAATCCACTCATGATCTTGTTTTTGCACCATCTTCTGCTTCTTACTATGTACTCTATTTGATTTCTGTATTGGCCATCTAGTGATGTCCATGTATTCAGCCATCTGTTTGATTGCCCGAAGAATGTGTACAATGAACAGACTGTTGACTTCACAACATTTGATAAGAATCTTGATTCATCTTTTAATTCTAGGTCAAATTATTCAACAGCATATGTTTGTTTGTTTCCTGTCATGTTTGTATGTTATCATTTCTTCCAAGAGGCTCGCATATAATGTTAAAGTTTCTTCCTCTTCTGCATCTGTAGCTGGAGTATAAACCTGGATTATTGTTATATTGATAGGCTTTCCTTGCAGTCTCACTGACATTATTCAGACAGAATTTACATTAGTACCCAAATTGTTGGGGGCAATTAGCTCACAGTTGTAAACCGCCTAGACATTGTTAGTTCAGTATGAAGCGGTATATAAATGAAGCTGTTTGTTTGTTCATTTGTTTTACATTATGTCCCCTGACTGCTTTTGCTACATTGCACCTCACTTTTAATGCCACTCCATTTCTTCTCAGATTGTCATTTCCAGAGTAAAACACTATGTAATTATCAGATTGAATATGTCCTATTCTTATCTACTTTAGTTTGAATGAGATTTTCCCGTTCTTAAAAAAGCTGCAGCAGAAGTCTGGGTTACAGACAGGCTGTGCAGGAGGATACAGGCTGCATACAGCCTGGGCATGGGTAAGTATGATAATACCTGTTTTTGTCTTTTAGATCCCGTGTCTCTCCCGGCAGGATTTAAGGTTACGATCATCTCCAGTGTTTACAGGAAGCACTCACTTTTCCACACCCTGTTATCAGATGACTCACTCTTTTGATACTTGCAAATTAAGGACAAATTCCATTAATCTGACAAACAGTCTGCTCTTTCTTCAATTCTTCTTGGCTTTGGAGGCTTGCTTGGGATTGACAGTGGATGGACTTGCTACTTGGAAAGAAAGCTGAGAGTGGGGAAGGGCACCAAGTTGACCAAGAGACTTTGCATGAAGAGTGCACATAAGAGTGTATGGACATGGGTAGGCAGTCCCAAGCAAGCCACCGTAATTCCCTCATGTTTCCTATATGTGTTCTGCTTTTTGACCAATTCTGATTTCTGACAGTACTTGAAGGGGCTTTGTTTCTTGTTTCATGATATCTAGTCTTCCCTGATTCATGCTTCTCACATTCTATGGTATTCTAAGCATTGTGCAGTTTTGGATTTTCCTTTTACATTTGAGCATGTCAACAGCTAAATATCCTTTCAGTTTGAGTCCACTCGTATCATTAAACATTGTGATGTTTGTACTTGTTCCCTGTTCTTCCCTATTAGTTGGTTGGATGCCTTCTATGGCAACATTCCACGCATCCCATGAAGTGGACTGCCATCTAGGAAAGCTTGTTCCAAATAAAATTTGTCACTGTTTAAGGCAACAGAAGATTCTTTGTTGTTTTTGGCACACAGACTAACATGGCTATGCCCTGAAAGAGAATTCGGAGTAAACTGAGGCACGGTACAGACTCCCCCAAAAGGGTGGCCTGCCAGCGGCCTATTTCCCTCCAGAAGGAAGCCGTAACCACCAAACAGCTCCCATTCCCTCAGGAGTAAAAAGAACCCAGTATTTCCAGGCGCTTTTTATGGTGCCGGAGTGATGTCGTGAGTGCGCCACTGGTGAACTCGTGACATAAGCAATGCGCAGCACCGTGCGGACGCTGTGTGGTGCTTACATCGCAATGGTGGCACCCGTGTACACAGGATGCCACCATTACTACGCCGCCAGTCCATGCTAGGTTTAGGGTCTGTGCAGTTGGTGCACAGCTCCTAACCCTAAAATTGGCACCAGCACGGCGCATTTGGCTTGTCTGTTCCGGGCCTGAGTAAACTAGCTTCAGCTCTCAGTTGAAGCAAAGCAGGAGGGAACCTCTATACACCAAGCCAATTTTCTCTGAATGCACTGAATTATGGTGTTTGATTCCCACCATAAATAAATCTGCTGTAAGGGCAGACACTACAGATATGTGTCCCTAACAATCCACATACATCAAAGATGAGCAACTGTGGACTTACTGCAGCCCCCACTAGTCTTAGTAAATGATGAGGATTGATGGTTGTTGCACTCCATAACACCCTGAACACACCTAGGCCCCTTTCCCACTATCTTATAACGTGGATCAAGAATCGAATTATGGGTGCATCATTCCCATTTGAGCACACATTCGATCCTCACTGCGCCGATTTCGTTCCCATTGGAATTCGGATCTGATTCCCATGTATTCGATTTTTCCTTGGAAAACCCAAATCAGTGGTCGATAATCCAGGTTAATTTGATTGTACTCTTTTGGAGGTTTTTCCTGCACCTCCTGAGTCTGATTCGGGGCAAATGAATGGGAACGACAAGGTTGTCTGATTCAGGAATTTGGGGATGGGAGGAGCAGTGCTCAAGGGGCTGGCCTGGGGGTGTCACTCACTTGTTCTCTTTCCTGCATTACCCGCGCCATTTCCCCGCCCATTTGTGTAGCCTTTCCCCCGGTGGAGTGGGAAGCAGGGTAAGGTGATCGCATGTGTAGACAAATTTATTTTTTTTTAAATTAAGCTTTTGATTGCCTAGGCGCTCTGTTGGGTGTCCAAACATCGCAAATTGCTATATTGACCTCCAAATACAGTAAACACATTACGCCCCCCTGCAACCACCCCCCTGCTCCACATGCATAGATTGATGTTTGAGGAGACCCATTGAACACCATTTTTAACTATTATTTTTTTTCTTTTTTTTTTAAATGCCTGCTTGATCGCCCCACCCCCCAAACAGCCCAGGGAACAATGGGAGACACAAAGGGACTTGGGGGGATGGAGGCTCCTTTCCCTTTTCCCAGAGGGACTCTGGGAAGACACAGGAGAGCCTGGGAGGCAAAGGGACTTGGGGGAATAGAGGCTCCCTTTTCCCTTTCCCAGAGGGGAAAAGTGCCTAAGTGACTGATTGGTTCTGAAGTCAAGCGCCCAGGCGCTTGATTGACAGCTGCTTTTTTTAAAAAAGAGGTTCTGGAAGGGCAATGGGAATAGGGAGCAAAAAGTCCACTTCAAATTACAGCTGAGAAAATTCCAATGGGAACGAGAACATGGGTAAAAAAAAAAAAAACTCAAGTCCATTTGCCCCCTTTCGTAATGGGAACGAGGGAGCAGATTCGAATACGACTCGGAAAAAATATCCGAGTCAGAATCGCAGCAATATAAGCTGCTGTTTTTGCCCAGTGGGAATGGGGTCCTAATCTCATCTGAATTTATAAACTAAACCAATCAGGGATCTCTAGATAGGACTAGGAGAGCACCCTGACACTGGACATCTTCAGCCATTCACAGCTGATAATACTGGGCCAATGGTTTAACTCAGGATAAGGCAGCTTACCATTTGGACTTCTGTTAAAACATTCTCTAGCCTTCCACTTACAGATTGAATCTCCCTTATATTTTGGAATTCGAAAAATATTGTGAAATCCAAAACATGGGTGGCTGAGATAGAGACACTATTGCTTTCTGATGGTCCACTACACAAACTTTGTTTCATGAATAACATTATTAAAAATATTATGTATAAAATTAACTTCCTTTCATGCAGAGGAGCTTGTAACTTTACTTACATGCAGAGGAGCAGAGTTGCTCATCTCTGATAAACATGCATCAGAGTAGCAGAAATGTCCCCAGACTTATCCCCAGAAACCTCTAAAATACATTTTTAGGATACAGTTTTAAGACACACTTTTAAGACTGAATATATTTCCTGCAGGAAACATTATTGCTATAAACACACCTAGGCTCTCTGTGGAGACACACTAACGAAACCAGTGTAAATATGCTGAGTAAACCTGCATAAGCACTTGCCAATAACTTTTTTTTTGTGGCATTTTGAAGGGGCATCTCACAGACAGATCTAATGCTGCTATGGAATGCTATTTGCATAGAATCAGTGTCAGGTTCAAAGAGTGTCTTTGGGGGATATAAACTGACTTTGCCTCAGCTCACCTACAACTTGGCAAGAAATTAGTACCTGATATGCTCAGCCAAAAGCAGGATTAATGATGGCATAGAATCAAGAAGAGGCCAAGTATCTTAACTTTGATCATACTGTATCAAGAAACCAGTTCAAAGAATCCACCCCATAACTTCTATTCTGTGACTGCATCACAGCCATCACTGACCCATCATTCCCATTAAAAACGGGTGCAAACAGACATGTTTTTTTACCCCTGTTTTTGTTCCCATTGGTATTTTTCCTGTGGTAATTTGTGACATCACAGCCAGTCAGTCGCTTAGGCGTTTTTCCCTCTGGGAAAGGGAAAAGGAAGCCTCTATTCCCCTCAAATCTATGCTCTGGAAGAGAGAAGGAGCCTCTATTTGCCCTAAACCCCTTTGTGTCCCAGGCTATTCTGTGTCTCCCCAGACTCCCTCTGGAGGAGAGAAGTAGCCTCTATTCGCCCCAAATCCCTTTGCATCCGAGGCTCTTCTGTGTCTTCCCTGCTTCCCACTCCACCAGGGGAAAGGCTATGCAAATGGGGGAAATGGTGCCGGTAATGCAGGAAAGAGAACAAGCGGGTGACACCCCCAGGCCAGCCCCTTGAGTACTGCTCCTCCCATCCCCAAGTTCCCGAATCAGACACCCTTGTCATTCCCATTCGTATGCCACGAATCAGACTCAGGAGGAACAGGAAAACTCACTGAAAATGTGCTGTTAAATTAAACCAGTTTATCAACCCCTGATTTAGTTTTTTTCAGGATAATTCGATCACATGGGAGTCAGATTTGAATTCCAATGGGAATGCTATCAGAGCAATGCGGATCGAATATACGCTCAAATGGAAACAATGCACCCATGATTCGCGTCATGATCTGCGTTATAAGCCAGTGGGAATACGGCCATACTATAAGTCTCAGAGGATGGGAATGGCAAACTGCCTTTGAAGATACTTCCCACAAAAACCCCACAAGTCAAAAATGACGTGAAGGCACACAACAACAACAAACATACACATATAATTGAATTTGTAACTTGTTGCTTTTTATAATTACTGTAACCTATGTATTGTCCCCTGAAGAAGGCATAAGAATATTTCCAGGCCAAAATACATTTGGTTGTTTTCAAATACAAAAACATCTTTTTCAACATCTCAAGACTCTTGTCTCTTTTCTACATTATATCTATTGGGTGTCTTCCTTGCTTTTCATCCTAGCATAAGCTAATTGTGATTGGTAGGATTTATAAGTTCAAAATATATGTAAAAGTCAAATATAGATGCCAATTCCTATTGCTATGTCTAACTATTAATTTTAATCATAAGATTGGAAGTATGGATGAGATTGTAGTGTATGGATGTGAGAGAAGAGTCTTGTGTTGCAAGTTTGTCATTGGTCCTAACTAAATTAAATTTGGGCCTTTGCTCCACAAGCAAATTGGACTTACCTGTATACTTCAAAGTGGCCCTTTCGGGGCTAAAATTTTTACCTACTTTTCTTCTCTCTGGTTTTTAAGCCCAACCAGAATTTTTCATGCCATTGTTTTCACCAGAGGCAAGCCTATCTGACTGCACTCCAATTAAATATTAACTACTCCATGCTGTCACATTATCTGCTTCTCTTATCATTTGTTTCCTTGCAGATACTTTGAATTACTTAAGTGTGGCAGTAAATCCATAAACTTCATAGAATGTGGTTCTGTGCCCTTGGATAGTTTACAGTTTGACAGTTCATTAGGTTCAGGCTTCAGAATTACAATTGTTCCAAAAGAAGTCATAGCTGGAGGTGGGAAAGGTAGGATCCCAGATAGACTTGTGCTTGGAAGGCTGTGATATGCCAACTCGTATATTCTCTTATCAATTCCTTCACTTTGTAGAACGTATGCCTAAAGGCACCAGGTCCTTTCTGAGCTTGGATGTTTAGTACTTGGATGGGAGATTGTCAATGAATATCAGGTGCTGCAGGCTGAATTTCAAAAAAAGGTACTGGCAAAACCACCTCTGAGTATTCCTTGCCCAAGAAAGTCTTATGAAAAATTCATGGGGTTGCCACCATAAGTTGACAGGCGATTTGATGGCATGCACACACACACACACACACGCACAGAGAGAGAGAGGCTCTCTGACTCATACAATATTGCAGGTGGCATCTTCCTTTAATTATTTTTATACTAGGGAGGGTTTTGTTTCCCACATTTCTATGAAACACCATGTCTCCTACATGTCTATGAAACCTTGTTTGATTGCAGAAGCTATGTAGAGCTAGGCCTAGTTAGACTACCAGATGAAACCAGGATATCCAGGTTGTAACAGAAAATAATAAATGAAACCCATTGCTTCCAGTCAAAGCTGACAATAGTGAGGTGAATAAACCAATATTCTGATTCTTTCCCTATCTATTCTGATCCCCCTATCTCTCTCTCTCTCTCTGTTTATGTAACACAGGCCTGGTACAGACTACCAGTTTGCGGCGGCCTGGGGCCTAGGGTTCCGGAGTGCACAGTGTCCACACCCTTCCTAACCCTAGTATGTATGGACGGTGCCATCTTTATGCGGTGCTATCCATATGGGGTGTGCATGCATGACGCAAGCGCGGCACTGTGTCCACACCTTTGGGTGCTGCACTTACATCATGGATGCGTGACAGGCTCAGTCATGGTGTGTGGAGCGCACCACAAAAAGAACCTGCTTTTCCATGCGGTTTAGCTGCTACGGCATCCCTCTGGAGTTAAAACAGGAGCCTCTATTTTTGGGCGATCTGCCAAGCCCCATAGTTACATAAAGCTACCTTTTCTCTATAACCTTGAGAAGAGTTTAATTTTCTTCCCAAAGGACTGCAGTCTTTAACTGCATTTAGTAATATATTGGGGATGGGTGAGGTTGGGTGGTGTATAAAGGTTCATTCCTACAAGACCTTGGATAGTTAAGGATCTCAATGGGTTACTGTTCAGGCTTGGTTTGTTTGATCTGATTCCATTCTCTGGAGCTCAGGAGCAATTCCAGAGGAGGCCTCTGAGACTCCTCCCTCCATAACTATCATCTTCTGGCCTATGAGGGAATTGACCAGGCAGGCCCAGCTCCATCAGGGCTAGCCTGGAAGAAGAGACTCCTCCCTCCATAACTGTCATCTTCCGGCCTATGAGGGAGTTGACCAGGCAGGCCCAGTTCCACCAGGGCTAGCCTGGAAGAAGAGACTCCTTCCTCCATAACTGTTATCTTCCAGTCTATGAAGAAGTTGACCAGGTAGGCCCAGCTCCACCAGGGCTAGCCTGAAGAAGAAGAGCCCTCCCTCCAGTCCATCTGCCTTGGTCCAGGCCTCAGAGGGAGAGAAGAATGCTGGACCTGATCTCCTCCCCCCACCATTCCCTTCTCCTTTTGTGTCTTTTTAGATTGTAAGCCTGAGGGCAGGGAACCATCTATTATCCCCTCTGTTGTAAGTCGCCTGGATTCCCAGTGATTGGGCGGCATATAAACAAATCCTATTATTATTATTATTATTATTATTATTATTATTATTTCTCAAACCTATCATCATGCTGTCCTCTCCACTAAACTATACAGCAGCTTCAGATCAGTCATCTTCCATTCATAGCATTTTTTGCTTTTCCTATTCCTTTGTCTGCCTTTTGTTCTTACAGTGGAGGATCTGTTTAGGAGAAAATGATAGAACAACTGCACAAAAACATCTAATTGCAAGCAGGAGAAGAGCCCACTATCTGGAAACAGGTTAAATCTTTTGATATTGCTGTAAGTGGCCTAGAAGGAAGAGTTCCAGAAGTCAAACCCTAGAGCCTTATTATGACCAATAAAATCTGTTTCCTGGACCTCTGGCTGTCTGCCACCCTATAACCATGAGAAGGCCATGCAATTTAAGCCTTTAACGCAAAGCTATTAAAGCATAAATAGGACTCAGTGGATTCCCTGTGTGGAAAAGGGCAAATTCACAGCCCTCTGTTGGAAAGAGATTTCTCAGTTTAATTTAATCCAGAGGGTATGTGTGTGTGAAACTGCTGTTCACTCTATACAGTGGAAAATCTCTTTTACATCCAAAATGTTTTTCTTCTAAGATCTGAGAAATGTGGAAATGTCTACAATACAATGTAGGTGGGGGTAAATATGGAGTGGTGGTGGATGGTGACATAGCCCTACCCAGTAAGAATCCTGGCACCCTCACCTGAAATTTTCCTGCAGTTCCCAAATTTCTAACAGTGCATTTGGTACTTAGAAATACAGTTTAGGCACCTAAAGAAAGAGGGCAGGAAAAGTTCTCAGGGGAATTTGAACTGTAAGAGTTCTAGGTATGAATGATTTTCAGTGTTTCACTCTTTACAATACTAGATATTTATGGAATGAAGGGAAATTTCACTAGGAGAGGGGAAGAATTCTTATTTGGGGGAGGCAATGCCACCATTTTATCCTACCCAACATGTTTTTGTTAGTACATAAACAATGTTACAAGTTAGAACCACAGATTTATGTATAGGGTTGTCCAGTTTGCTGTTTCTTTGAGAACAAGGGTGAGGAAAGTGCGGCCTTCCAGGTGTTGTTGGACTGCAACTCCCAGCATCCCTCTCCATTGGCTACAGTACCTACTGGGAAATGCACTCCAGTGCCAGCTGTAGGGCTACACAGTTCCCACACCTCTTTCAGATTTTCAACTGGAGAGGGGGGCGCTCACTGCCAAACCATTTTTTTGGGGGGGGGTATAGTGTGACGAGTGCAGGGATGGAGAAACTGTGATTATGAGGCCAGAGAAATTATGTGTCCCTATAGAGGAGGAAACTCATTGAGCTAGCCATAAGCAGCCAAGAAGATTGGTCAGACTGGTGACTCTTCCCAGCCAGAAAAAATAAGTCTATAACTGAAGCTGCTTGCCTTCTGTCAAAGTATGGAGTACAATGTAGGCATCACAGTTCAACATGTCCTGTTTGGACATGAGTTAGGGTCAAACCCGCTATTAGATAGCTGCCTTACCCTACAATTTGGAGTGTCATGAAAGGGCAGGAAACTGATAGCTGTTTAGTTTCTTATTGACCAGTTACTGCCCAAAATGGAGACAATCGTTTTCTGCCTTGTGTGACAAAATAACTTGGGTGCCTTTAGGTGCTCTCTACTTCTCACACCACACAAATATAGCATTATGATTCCATTTTAATTCTCCTGGCAGCATCCTATGGAATCCCTGTAGTATATAGTTTGATGAGGCACTAGAACCCTCTCACTGAGAATCATGTCAGTTAAAGTGGAATCAATGTGTACTATTGCGTACTATTAAACTGTGTACTATTATTTATAGTACGTGTTCGCGCCTTGAGACCCCATATTGTGAGAAAAATGGGATATAAGAAAATAATAATAATAATAATAATAATAATAATAATAATAATGGACTTCTGGGCTAGTGCCTGTGTCTCATTTTCTGCTTTACCTCCAGCTGCAAAATGTTTTGGGCCAGGCTCATTCCCCAAAGCAAATAAAACTGTTGCAAAAGTGACTGGGTTTAAAGCACTCCTATGGTGCTACAAGAGTCTAAAGTAGGCTTGTATGCTCTCATCTTTTTAAAACGGGCAAGACATAAATGTTCTCCCATGCGTGGGCCACCTGTTAATTTTTTGGCTTCATTTTACTTCAAACAGAGTAACAAACAGAATAGTGATGATTTCAAAGAGTATGGACAATGGGCATTAATACCAAGAAAAGGCCTGGGGTGACAGTTAGTCATACCAGTGGCACAGAATACTATCCAAAGGCATTTATTCACACCGTGTAAAATATAAATGACAACTGTGATCTTAATCACTATTGTGCTGACAAGACAATTGCACTGTAATTGCTCATACCATGGTTTAATCCCTGGCAGTCATAAAATGCAGTTTCACAATAGAAGTGCTAGATCAGGGGCAGGCAACCCCTGGAAAGTGAGCCATGTCCCCTGCTCCCCTTCTATATTTTTTCAGCTCTGAATTCTATTTTGTCCCACTGCAAAATGCAAGAAATGCAGTCTGTATGCAGAAATTTGCACAAGCACACAAACAATCGCTGAATATTTGCCACTATTTTGGCTGTTTAGCTTTCATCAGTAAAGCTTTTCCAGGTACTGAGTGGCCTTCTTTTCATAAGCTCCGATGTGAAATGGAACACTCAAAGACTTGCTCTGACAGTACTCTAATAGTACATTCTGCAAATCAAGCCACTCGTATCTGTTCCAACTTAGATGCCATACCTTTGGAAGAATACAGTATGGATGAAAACAGAGTACAATCTCGTTAGATTACTATGGATGCTTTTCAGTTTGTATAGCTTGAATCATAAAATCATAGAATGATAGAGTAGAAAGAGATCACAAGGGCCATCCAGTTCAACCCCTTGCCATGCAGGAAATCACAATCAAAGCATCCCTGACAGATGGCCATCCAGCATCTGCTTAAAGACTTCCAAAGAAGGAAACTCCACCACTCTCTGAGGAAGTCTATCCCATGCCGAATAGCTCTTACTGTCAGGAAGTTCCTCCTAATGTTGAGCTGGAATGTCTTTTCCTGTAGCTTGCATTCACTGTTCTGAGTTCTAGTCTCCTGAGCAGCAGAAAACAAACTGTTCCATCCTCAATGTGACACCTCTTCAAATACTTAAACAGGACTATCATATCACCTCTTAACCATCTCTTTTCCAGGTTAAACATAACCAGCTCCCTAACAACGTTATCACACAGGAGGAATATCTCTCAATTTCGAAAGAAAAGAAAGTAGGGCCAGTTTGGAAATGAACACAAGTACGTGGATGGCTATTACACCACAGAAGAACAGAGCACCCATTCCAAAGCCAAAGTAGTGCAAATGCAAAAGAAATTATCATATGAGTATGTACCCTTCATAGTCTAGAGTTCGAATTAGTATCCCCGCACATGCGCAGTGAGGGCAGAATCGGATCGTGATCTTTTTACACTTCCGGCAGGGCTTGCTTCTAGTTCCCGTGGTTTTGCCTTGTTTCACGTTATTTGTTCATTCATTTGCTAAACTGGCTAGGGCTGGTGGTGGGGATTACAGTCTAATAATACCTAGAGGTAAACCAGTTGCCCAACTCTGTCCTAAGCAGTGTGGATCCACGTTATTTGAAGGACCACTTGTTCACATTCTGACTTCTTCCAAAGGTATGGCATCAGAAGCCCTCTCACGCTGGCCTGTTACAGACAGTCAAAATAAAGCTGCTTCGAGTCACAGTGGAGGTATGGTGTTTCAATGATGCATGC
>NW_024802942.1:195553-210272 GCF_019175285.1 Sceloporus undulatus
TTTTAGGTAAGGCTTACTGTAAAATATGCCTTGTAGATATTTAAACTAAATAAATGTGCTCAGAGTGCAAATGTACCTCTCTGAGGCAATCTACTCCTCAAACCAAGCTGCTAATGTTGTATGAAAAAAAATAATAGTGTAGTGACAGCCAGCATGGAGTAGTGGTTTGAATGTTGGTCTATGACTCTGGAGACCAGGGTTCGGATCCCCACTGAGCCATGAAATCCATTGAGACACCTTGGGCAAGTTACACTTTCTCCACCTCAGAGGATGGCAATAGCAAACCCCCTCTGAAGAAACCTGCCAAGAAAACCCTGTGATAAGATTACTATAAGTAGAAAACAATGTAAAGACACACAACAACAGCAACAGGCACCCCAAATATTGAAACAACTGGTTTCAAAACAGTCTCTATGTTCAAGTTCTCATGCACCATCATGCAAATTAGGTGCTTGCCCAATTACTACATTGCAGGTTAGGTCCTCCTGACTGGGAGTAGCATCCATATTCCCCACAAGGCCTGATAATTATGACAGATGCAATGGAACTGAAGTATCTGGGAGCCTCCCTGTTTTTTGTTACCCTTGAGACTGTAATAATACTATCTGATTAATATGAAAGAAACAACTGTTTCATCTGCAATTACAAATTGCTAGGGCTTTTAGATCTTGCTCGATACCATACCTTGCTTAGCCTGACTAATGTAAACAATTGGATTTGCAAGCTTAATATCATTAGGTAGAACATTTTAAAAAGTGAATTAAAAATTCAGTGGGAATGTCATTAACTAACATTGTTTAATCTTTGCTGTCTGATCATTTGCATTGGTAGATTTCTAACTGTGTATCTTGCATACACCTTTGTAGTAAAATACAATATAATCCCAGGGCATCAAATATCCTAGTGTGAAAATGACTTTACTATTGTACAGCTATCATAGGTGTTTTTCACAAAAACACCACCTTGGTTAGCTTGGCCTCTGACACATACATAATTGTTTTTAAGCGACAATGACACCCATCTTTTCAAATCTGTAAACTGTATTATTGGAAAAAGTCTAAACTGTTGATTTGGTAGCAGCAGCATCCAAGGTTGGAAGTAACGTGTCTGTATCGTGTCACTTTTTTGGTTAGTGAAACCATAACAATACTGTAGCTCTTTTGTAAAATAACATATCAGCTAATTACTTCTTTACTATCTTTTCAGTGTAAAAATTAAAATTTATTAATCATTGCTAAATGACTCCCTTTGAGGAGATTTTTTTCAGCCATGTTTTTAAAAGTTTTTTTTCCCTTAAAAGTAATATTTTCTAAAATAACAGAGAACAGGTAATGATGGTGAGTTACTTGAGGGAGGATGAGTAACAAATAAATAATTACTTTTTAAAAATAAAGTAACACTGGAATTTAAATATGATCTGTGGGAGTAGGTTTCATTGAGTACCTGCTTCATACACTTAGGATCCATACAGACTTCATTCACTTGTCATGACAAACTACATGGATGGTTGTAAAATTCGAAGACATAGCCATGTTAGTCTGGAAAATCAATATGCAAAGAGATCTTGTAGCACCC
The DNA here is from genome assembly GCF_019175285.1 of Sceloporus undulatus. Classification (NCBI taxonomy): domain Eukaryota; kingdom Metazoa; phylum Chordata; class Lepidosauria; order Squamata; family Phrynosomatidae; genus Sceloporus; species Sceloporus undulatus. The sequence goes on from NW_024802942.1 coordinate 197,129, forward strand.
TTGAGAATGACAGCCTTGACAGACTGGCCATTAAGGCCACCATCGGGGTGGAGTGGGGGCATGAAATCCACATGATGCATGCCCCGACTCTGCTCCCATGCTGGCATGATGCAGTGCACCCCACCACATGGCGGGCTGTGTCCAGATGATACATAGCCAAAAGAGTGCTGAACAGCCTCGATGCTGGCAGCTATGTTGCCCTTTCCATGGTGTAAAAAGGAGCCGCTCCTTTTTGCACCATACAAAGGCCAGATTGGGGCTGCAGAATGTAGTTGCCGCAGCCCCGATCTGGCGCTGAAAGGGGTGGTCTATTCAGCCCTGGAGCGAAAGAAAGAAGTTGGTAGCATTAGCTTTTGTAGATTTGAACCTACTTCTTCAGATGCAACTGTGCTTTATTTAATCACAGCTTTTGAGGTTTGAACCTCCAACTATGGATGGTTCCTATCTTTGCTGGTTTCCCAGATGCCTACCCTGACACAGGGGCAGGAGAGAGATAAACCAGAAGCAAACCAGCAGTGGACATTCAAAGTCATGCTTTTATGGACTGTTATGCAATTAATGTTTTAAAACACAAACCATCGTAATGTATAAACATCCTGTTATGGAACTAAAATAAGTTTTATAAGGGGACTTGTCTGTAATTAAATTGCCTACTCATTTTTATTAAGATGTGCCATCTATGGTCATACCAATGGTCCATAACATTCTCTGATATTTCCAGCCAAATGTCTTTACCTATGGCATTCCTTCCATTGTCTTAGGTTGCATTCAAGGGGATCTGCATGGAAAAGACTGGGGGCAGGAGAGGAAGACTCATTATCCCACCCCAAGCTTTCTAGTGTGTTTGCAAGTAGCAAATGAAAGGAGGAGACTTCTACAGGAAATGTCAAAAGAAGGAGGTCAACCCAGTACCTGCACATGACTTAGAAACTGCACACAAAATTGCAGGCAAGACAGTTGGCATAGCTGACAATGAAGATGTGAATATTTATTAAAATGAGGATTATGTTGGGATTTATATCATAACCTTAAAGTCTTGCACCATGTGTAAGATGTGTAATGAGTGAAGTGTCAAAAGCTAGCAGGGTTTGCATTTCCAAAGATGATTACAGAATCAGGTCACAGTCTGTATCAATGTGAATGATCAATTGTTCAGTTTCATCTAGCATGATACTCTCAGTGGTAGCCTTGTTTCTTAATTTTGTTTCTTAATTTTAAATGAGTGAAGAGGTGAAAGGTACAGTTTTCCACAGTGCACAAAAAGCTGTTAATGTTCTTGGAGGTACTCAAAATATTTCTGATTAAGAATTCCCCTTCCTTCATGCACCTGCTGTTTTTTTTAGCCATTTGTTGGTATGTTTCAGTCACATTGAAATAAGGACATAATTCTTTTTTCACCTTCCCCAATGCAAACAATCCAGATCGCCTGAAGGGTCAGCACACTGCATGTATCCTGGTGGGGCTTGAAAGAAGATGACTGACCAGCCTTAATTGAGAAGGTTTTTAGGTCCCAAGTTTAAGGGCAGGCTTCCCCAGTCTGGCAGCTTCCAGATGTATTGGACTACAATTCCCATAATTCCAGCTATCAGAGTGTGAGATTTATGGTTCAAATTATCTGGAAAGTGCCATAGTGACTATAGATTACAAAAATACTCCATTGGAAAAAGTCAACGTTCTCTCAGAGTTCAGTTGTGACATTCAAAATATATAATCCCATGGCTTCATTAAACATTAATATCTGATTAACAAATGAATAGGCAATCAACATCAGAGATTAAATTCTGTCTGCCTCCCTATGTTAACAACAAACTGATTGCTCAATGAACAGTATTTACAAATTAATTTTTAAAGTCATTATGGTAAGGCTGTGAATATAGAAGCAGGTAAAAGACTTTGGAATATGTGATATAAAGACAAAGTATTCCAACTTCTACATTTTCCTCAAGCCCAGCTATAGAGTCAAGAGTCTTGAAAAGTTCCAAGTCACATTTTTATAGCACCTAGATGCTCCTAGGAAACTTTGTTTGTAAGCCTCATGTAGAATTCTGTTTCTGATGTCATCTTTGTGTTTATTGGGCTGTTAAATGGCCATTTAGTGTGATAACAGATTTTTAAGGTGAAAGAACTGGTATTTGCTATAGCCATCTGGCCTGTGTCATGGCCCAGAAGAGACTGTGGGCTCTTCCAAACTGCCGCAAACAGGCAAAAGCTCTCTAAACAGGTATTGCTGGTTGATGCTGTTGCCAATGCATCCATCTGCCTCAGATCCTGCATGCTGTCTGCTATATTCTGGTGAAACATGCTGTCTTCTGATTCTAAAGGGTGGCTCCTCAACTCCTCCAATGAGTAGGAAGGCCCTGTTGAACATTTTTGAATCAGATCCGTACCCCTCATACTCTGACTCCTAGAAGAAGCCAATGGTTGCGGACAAAGGCACTGCTCCTTTAAAAACACCTGAGGGGGCAGAGCTAGAGAAGTACTCTTCTTCCAGGCCACGGTTTCTCAAACACTATTCCCTGAAATGCTAGAGTTCTGTGAGAGGTCACTAGGAGTAACACAAGAAATCGTCATGAAAGAAATACACTTGTATTGAGCTGTAGCTATAATAATTTTTATGCAGGGGTCCCCTGAGAGTAAAAGGTTTTTCCAGAGTAAAAAGCCCGAGAAAGGCTGTTCCAGGCTATAAAGCCTTGGCAGTTGCTCTAGGCCAATACTGGATTAGACTATCTTTTATCTTATTATCTGGCCATGGTCCAAAATCCAAGTGAAGGATCTTTGGGCCAATACCTGCAGTAGTGTCCAAGGAGGGGAAACAGATGAGTGGCTTAGAGGATCCAGCCGCAATCGGCCCCTGATTGGCCCAGGACCATAACAACCAGACAGCCTGCTCTGAAAGCGGGCCGCTGCCACAATCCCAAATGAGCCGCTGGCAAGGAGTGGATTTTTGCTGCTGTTTTTGCTAGTGGCTTCGGGCCACCTTAGGCAGCTTCAGAGTAGCTTCTAGCTACTCTGGGGGCATGTGTCATCTGCACGCCATGCCCCGAAATGGTTGGAAACCACTCCTTTTGGCCTGTTCGTTTTGGGCCCAAGTTCTTGAATCTATTCTAGTCGAGATCTACTACACTCAGCCATCCAGTCATTCCTCCATCTTACCTCCCCTCCCCTCACTTCCACCTTGGGCCCATCTCACGAGCCGCTACTTTGTTTGGATGATGGAATCCCTAATAGAGCAGGGTGTCACAACTGTGCTCAAAAGGGCATCTTGCATGACTTAAGGATGGTTTTTCTTATATGCCCATTAAAAGAAGAAAATGATATGAAGCAACTGAATTTCCAGTAAACAAATCTATGCACATACACACTCCCTGCCATTTTCTTTAATATGAGAGAATGAGTGAAGTCTTCAGAAGAGCCAGATGTCTGAATGGTGGAAACTGCTACACAAAGATATCAAATTGCACTAATAGTTATATGGCCCTTGCTCTGTTTAGTTGACCTTCATGTCTGTGAACTGGCACTGCTTCCTCCTCCTGCTGTTCAATAATTAAGAAAAGGAATTTCTCAGTCAAAGAGATTTTAGACAAGTAGCTGTGTATGTGTATAAGCCTGAGTAAGAATAAGGAAGGAAGATATGCTGAGGGTCAGGGAAGGTTATATTGCCTTCAGAAAATGATAAACTGATCAGCAGTTTACTTCAGATCACTGGTGTATATTTTACCTTTTTTGTCTATCATTAGAGTACTATTCAGAAAGGAGAGGAGAAAAACTACAAGAGAACATAGCCTGAATCCTAGTCCCAAATAAAATAGGGTAATTGAATCAATGGAACTTACATGAGGGGTCATTCAGACATTGTATTTATTTTTTTTAGCATTATGATTATTCAAACTAACTCATGCATTTCTCTGAAGATGCCAGCCCCAGGTGCTGGTGAAATGTCAGGAATAATCTCTTCCAGAACATGGCCACATAGCCCGAAAAACCCACAAAAAATATCATGCATTCTGGGTTTGTTATTCACAGTATTTTTTCAACGGAGACACATCTCTTTGTATCTGTCCATGTTCTGTTGCTCAGCATGCTCACCATCCCTGCACCTCCCCCCCCCAGGGTGCCGGCAACCCCTGGAAGAAACTGTCCCTAGCCGGGTGTGTCGAGGTGGTGGCAATAGCGGGAGCCACTGGCTGCCAAGAGACAGTGGGGGGCAGGGGGGAAATGAGAGGGAGAGACCTCCTCTCCTCTCATTGGAGGGGAAGGATGAAGCCAGGCATGCAGGGTTCAATCCCAGGTCTATTTGCATTGCTAATCACACTGCTAACTATGCAAATGAAATGAAAAAAACTCGGGAGAAAAAAGGATTAATGCGGGTTCCGTGGGTTTTTTGGCAGCCTCCCCAAAATCTGAATTGGGTGTATTTGGGATGCATCTGAATGACAAAGATTCAACCTGGATTCATCCCAGTTTGTTTTCACCATCTGAATAGCCCCTAAGAGTTGACCAATCAAGTTGTCATTAATTCAATGGTCTGACTGTAGTTGAGAATAACCATAGGATTTAGACCAATATTCAGGGGCGTGCTTTCTATTTTCCAGGCTGTGAATACTGAACTTTGAATCTAGCTAAAAACAAATTTGTTACACCAACACACACACTTGCCAAATTTACTAACTGAACTCCCTCCAGGGCCTTAACCTTTGTTCTATATCATTCATTAAGCAGTCACAAAGTGATCAAAATGTATCAGAAAATATGGTTAGGTGTTTGTAACAAGCATTAGCATCATTGGGTGTGTGTGTGCAGAACACACTGGGTGACTCCCAAGAAGGGGTTGACACCCAGTTGGCCCTTCGCCCTCCCACAGTCACTCCTTGTGCTTGCTCAGGTGCTCCAGGGGCTGTGTAGGTGCTCCTTGAACCACGCAGTGCCCCTTGTGGCTGTGCACATGCTCCTCAGGGCCATGAACATGCCATTTTGGCCTGCATGGGTGCCCCTCGGCCTGCACAGGTGCCATTTCGGCTTGCGTAGGTGCTCTTCCAGCCCACATCAGTGCTCTAGAGGCTGCGCGGGCGCTCCTTAGGACTCTGCAGGTGCCTCTAGGGGCTGCGTAAACACTATTTCAGCCCCCACAGGTGCTCCTCCACGCTATGTGGGCACTCCTCCAGCCCTGGAAATAGGTAGTCCTGACACCAGAGGTCCAACACCAGATGTTGCACACCCCAAAAGTCCCGCCCACCACAGCAAGTGTCACCCGGTGAGGGACAGCCAGTGATAACAAGAACCCCCTCTGCTTTTGCACTGATTTATGGAGAGGTGATACCAATGTTGATAAATGGGTATCCTGCACAGGATTTCCAACAATGCTTCAGATTTATTCTATAGCATTCATTAAGCAGTCACAACGTGATCAAAATGTACCAGAAAATATGGTTAGGTGTTTATAACAAGAAGTAGAATCATGGGGTGGGTGTGTGGGGATGGGGGGGACTCCATGGTCTTTTTTAGGGAGTTAAAATAGCATCCCATGCTCCCCTTGCAGATCCTGAACACAGCACCTAGGGGATCTGTGGCCTCAGTAGCTACCCATGGACACCATCTGTGCTTATACTAAACCTGGTCCTACGTTCCACATGTTATTTGACCCTACTGTTCAATGCATATCTGATTGAAACATGCATCAAGAAGGCGGTGAGAATAAGGTTCTCTCTAATACAGTCTGATTCATTTGTCCTGGTTTCCTGAGCAAAATTTCACTTGCCTGCATTAACAAGAAAAAGATCTGGTTCCAAGACAAATGCAACTACTTTCCCGTAGGACTAACAGAATGGCCAAAAAGTCATTCCTAAGAGTCTGGGGAGATGAACTTCAGTGCCATCTCCATATAGAAGAGCATGCTGGCTTTGATCTTATTGGAGATTAGAGCTATCTAAGCATAATAGGAAAATATCTTAGCTTGGATTTTATGTATTTCTTCAAAGCTGTCCCATGTTAAGTTACAACTTATAAAGTAATTAATCTATACCATAATTATCAGAAGAAAGGATTAATTGCAGGTAACCAGTTGTATGTAACTTGTAAAAGCCAAACTCTCATTTTCATCAGAGCACACAACCTGGTTGAATGTTATTTCTCTTTCGCCATCTCTTTCTCCTTAGTTCATGTCACTTGTTTCAGCCATGTGAGGATTGCTTAAGCCACACCTTGGTTGGCTATGAATGAAAACAGCCTGGTGCAAATAAAGGTTCAAGGTAACAACTCAGGGTCACATTACTGTTCAGTTTACACTGTATAAAATGATCAGGAAGCCTATCTTGTTAGAAAAAAACACCAGTAATTTGTATTTTACTGTTATAGTGCTGCTCCAACCAGTTCTTAGAGCTGCAAGCAATTTCTGATCCAGGTTCCTTCCAGGAAGCTGCTATGGCTTTCCAAGGGCCATTTGAAAAGAGTGGAAAATATTGCAGCAACTCACCTTCTCCTACCAGCATCCTCTATGGAATCCTTAACAGTGAAGAGCAAAGGAGGAATCAATGGACCCATCATGATTTCTCCCTTCTCCCTTTGTTTCCATCTGTCAGATGTCCCTGTAGGGAGAACAGACGGGTTGTTCTGAAAACTCCAGACCTCATTTGTGTTAGAGCTTCAGAAGTGCTTCTGAAAACTGTCACTTTTATAAGAAACCTGCCTACATTTTTTCAGCTCCCTCCAGAAGACCAGATCCTACTGACAGAGCAGTGTTGGGCACCTCTCTTCATACTAGGCCTGGCTCAAGAACAAATCGATTTTGAACTGGAAGAGACCTCTGTTCCTAGTTTATTGAAAATGATCCTTCTTAACCAAACTCTGACAGATAATCAACAGCTACAAAATTATCTTTTCGGGGCATCACTGATGGAAGTTCAGAAGCTAAAAAATTTCCTGAGGAAATTATGGGATTCAGATGTTTGTGCAAAAGAATATGCCTATCTCAAAGGAATTGTCCTTTTTAACCCTGGTAAGTCCCATTAGTGCAACAACTGCAATCTTGTCCCCAGTTCCTTGTGTTGAGTCCTATTAAATTCAAGAAGGACTTTTGGTTATGCATTTTGCTAATGGCCAGGTTGCACTCCAAGTGTGTACACTTTGGAGTAAGCTTAGAAATACATTGAAAGCAGTGTAAAAAAGCAATACTCTATCCCCATTTTGGGCTGAGTTCTAGGTGCATTTTTAAATTTACAGTTGACAATTTATAAATTCCATGGTGTAACCAGCTGTTTTGGGAAGAAGTGGTTCTGAATACAATAGTTACTCCTAACTACTATAGTAGACCCACTGACTCAGTGGGTAGTTTGGATGTGAACATTTATGTAAATTCCATACATTCAGTGAGTCTATTCTAGTTGGGAAGAACAATTGGATCTAGGTCTTAGTATTTATAGCTCTTCAAATCGTTTAGGTAGGTACTACATTAGATAAACATACACATGCTGGTATGTGTTCTCAATGAAATAAGGAACATGTATATTTATGCTGCCAATTAAGATTTAAATTGTCTGTTGCAATGAAGGTGCTTGTAGGTGAGATGTTCAATGTATACACTGCACAGTTTAAATATAATGTTACTGCTCCAATGTATGAAAAAATTCACTATGAAAATTTGGGATCCTCTTTGCAATTAACAACCAACCAAAATTCTGACTAAATGTCAAGGACACTGTAAACTTTGTTTGTACAATCTGTTGTGTGTGTGTGTGTGTGTGTGTGTATGTGTATGTGCAATTCTCTTTTGTGTTAACATTGCCAAGGAAAAATCATTGGGAGTATTTCATACTTCTTTTTAAATCGATGGGGAGGGAACATTAATCTTTGGTTTACAGGAAACTGGAACACTGTGGGTAAAGAAGACAAACACATCAGAACCTTTCCAGTACATATCACCTGTAGTTCATTTATGTAAATAAAATGGCCATGTATCTTGCTGGCAGAGCTGTGTTTCTTGGCTATATTTCTAATTTTATAGACCCTGGTGATCTAAAATATTGTCATTCCTTTACAGGCTTCCAGGATCTAAAATGCCGTACTTTCATCCAGATTCTTCAACAGGAAGCCCAACAAACTCTGATGGAGTTCATTTCAATGATTCATTGCAGAAACCTGAGGAGATACACTTGGCTGATGGAACTGCTTGGACTTCTGAGGAGTTTCCATACAAATACTATTGGAGACCTGTTTTTCAAGCCCTTCTTGGGAGATCTCAATTTAAGCAGCTTATTTCAAGAAACACTCTACTCCAAATAAGATATTTCTAAAATAATTTGAGGACCCATCACAGAATATTTTTATAATGGAAACATGGCTATCAAATTGGGGGGGAAAAGAAAAATTGGTGGTGGTGAGGAAAGAAATATCTTATTTCTCTGGAGCCCAACTACATTCCAAACAGAAATACAGCAGAAAGCATTACTGGGGCGGGGGAAGAGAACTTTTGTATGTGATCTACGAGGCTGCTGGAGAAGACCTTTCTTCCCATTTCTGGCACAGTGGGTGGCTGCATAGAGCAGTGAGCTACATCAAGAACTGAACCCACCATAGGATTGTACATACTTTTTGGAGTACCCTGTAGAAGCACACATTCCAAATTATGTTCCACATTTTAAACTAATTCAGGATGACTTTTTAAAAAAAATAAACTCTAAATCAAATTCAGGGAAAATGTCTCCTGGTGGCCAGTGTTGTTTTTACTGAGGATGCATGTGTGTTCTTTGAGGAATAAAGCTGAAACAAAGGAGAACTCACCTGGAGCAGATGGTCCCTCATCTGCTTGTGGTTTTTCCTTGGCACAATCATGGTTTAACAGTACCATGGCACATCTGTAGAGCCAATGAGTGACTGAGGAGTCATCATCTGAGCTGCAGTTGTTGGGCTGTTATCCTTCCAGATCTCCACTGTGTACAGCTTAACACTGGAGATCCAGGAAAGTGGCAGCTCTTGATTTTCCCAGCTGCCCAACTCCTGCTGAATGATGTCCAGGTTGCTTGCCCTGGCCACTAGTTAGCTAGGGAAGTGCACCAGTGTTGTCAAGGTGACTTGCATGGCCGCAAAATGGCAAAAACCAGTGTACTAATGCTAGTAAACCTTTATGCTGTACCATTTTACTGTTGAAACTCAGCCTATATTTGCAGATACAGTACGTCATTACATACCCAAACATGGATTTTATCCTGGCTTTTCTTTCCCAAGCTTATCATTTTTGAGACTTCCAATTTCCTTGGATGCTTTCCTCAAACATGCAGTTTCAAGAAAATTGACCTTTCCCACTTTAGATCCTATTTGGGCATTTTGAAGCACTCTCTGGTCTGTCTTGGCCTATGTACTGATTCAAGAGCATAACACTCTTATGGTTCACATGATGCAAACACACAGCAGTAGAATTCATAAGAAAACCTTCCTGATGAACAAAACAATCTTAGAAAAACAACATTAATTTTCAGCTAGCAATATATTAGCTTAATCTTCACCTGTACACTATCACAGATGAAGCAGCATTAATTTAGGTGTTTTGTAGTGCAATTGATGTAGATAAGTGGGTGTAATAACCCTCTCCATCTCTGTTGTGGCTCTCCATGCATGGAGAGTGAAGGTCTCAAGACTATTGCAAATCCATGTGTAGTTATGCTTTTCCTCTTGAATACTGAAGTTATCATATCCAGAAAACAGAGCAGTGGTTCTAGCATATATATTTTATATACTATATGTATATACATATACTATACAATAAGGTTTGACTAGAAGATGCAACATAATGGAAACCTCCAGCCTCTCCTCTCTCCATAGTGATTTAACTGAGTGTAATGTACTTTTGTATTTTGAACTCAGTTTGCAGCAACAGAAGTAAGCAGAAGACAGAGATAAAGGAAGGAGGAGAGAAAAACAGAGACATATTTAAAGCAGTTGATAAAGTAGGATGGCAGAGGATTAATCATGATGGTCTCTGCCAAGTTGGGATAGTATGGATTTATACACATACCGGTAACTAATATTATGTTATAATTCCAGCAGTTACAAAACTGCTGCTAGATGATTAGCAAAAGGTTAATCATAACCCCAGATTGATCTTATCTCCATTTTTGTGAGCCCAGTTCTCAAAGGCTTCATTATGCAGTCAGTCCCTTGAGGGCTAATTAAGTGAATGAGATGGCAACGTTTTCTGGGATTTGATACTTTAAAATAGAATTTTACTGTTGGTTTAGAATGAATCTTTATTTCTGCATTTTCAATTACATCTTTACATGATTTATATGCCTTTCGAAACAGTTTTCACATGTTTTTAATGGAGGTAGGACTGCAGAAAGCCCAATTTTTTGGGTCTCAGGAATACTAAATATACTAAGTATTGCTATCAAAGTATATTAGATCACATGTACAAGCACAGTATATGAATATCCATGCAATACTGAAACAGTATATACTACTTCACTAGTAGCACATGCATAACAAAGCGGTTCTCCTTTTCCCTTTTTCCCCAAGTGCTAGTTAAAATTAGCTAAGGTTATTGGTCCTAACTAGCATAGACCCACCGGCTCAATGGGGGTTACCCACCTGTTGACTCACAATTCAACCATTTATTCACTGGATCTACTTTAGTTAAGATTACCCAAGATGATGTCAGCCAATGTCTTTTATATCAACCAACAGTGGCTGGGATAGAAGTAGGTACAGTACCTAGCCTAATCAACACAGAAATAGGATACATTTTTTATTTTATTTCATGCTTTTCTCTTGAAATGGGACCCAAGGTGGCTTACAATGAGGCTGAACCAAGACAGAGCTAACATTCTGATAATAAAACAAATTAAAACACAATTAACAAACTATACATAGTAAATACACAGCCAACACAATTTTATAGCAATAGATAGAATAATAGAATTATAGAGTTGGAAAAGACTACAAGAGCCATCCAGTCCAACTCCCTGCCATGTGAGAATACACAATCAAAGCACCCTCAACAGATGGCCATCCAACCTCTGTTTGAAAACCTTCCAAGGCGGAGACTCCACTACTAGGGGCGGCATGTTCCACTGTCGAACAGCTCTTACGATGAGGAAATCCTTCCTAATGTTTAGGTGGAATCTTTTTCCCCTGTCGTTTGAAGGTCCAATTGGGAATGAATCTTTAACTAGAGGATGACTGATGACCACAGATCTAAACAAACCTCCTAAAACAGGCGAACTGGTTATTAAAATTATATTAACTTGCAGAAATAGTCAGATTGATTACTTTGAGAGAGAAAAACCCTATAGATTAGTTTTAAAAAGCCTGAGAAAATGTTGTGGAGTTTCTGGAGAAGAGCCAGAGTGATGTAACAGTTATAGGATTTGAAACATAACAGAATATATTATTAAGTGGAAGTGGGACACAGAAGTAATTATTATTAATATAATCATGTAGCTTTAATTATGAATTAAAGGGAACAGGAATAAGAGATAATTATAACCATTAGTGGTAAGTTGTTTTATGTTAAAAATATTTTATATGTGAATAAAAACATATTTTTAAAAAAGATGTAAACAAACCTTCAATAAAACAAAGACCTGATGTGTTTGATGTGTTTTCTTCAGTAGCCAATATTAAAATTATTTTAATCTTCTAATTTTCCCAACCAGACTGAGTGAAATACATCAGTGTAGAATTCCTCACAGAATAAGAATAAAAATAACTCTTGCATTCCTCATCCACATTACTTGTCAAAGATCATGATATCCAAAAAAAAATTTTTTTTAGGAATGGTCACACCACTGCCACTTTAAGGGTAGCAAAAACCACGCCCTCACACAAAAAATACATTCATTACAACTTGAACCCATGTGGCCATCTCCCTTTGGTTAGCTTTAAAAAGCCATGAGGTACAAGGCTCAAGAGATATGTGGCTGGATGCATTACTGCAAGCACACTGTCCATGACTTTAGGCCACACCAATTGAAACTGATCCTATACAAGTGGGATAAATGTCACATTCTTCTCATGTGACTATATGGATTGTAATGTATTTAACATTGCTATATTATGTACACCTTACCTGGGAATAACACCTATTGAGTATACTAGGACTTCATTGTACTGCACTCAAATGTAATATAGATGTTACAGGGTGACCGTGTTGACTCATAAGTTGCATTCTTATGCATGTAGAACTTGACTTTGGGAGTCAGTTTAGTCTACTATAGGCAGTAAACCTTCTACTCTGCGTACACAGGGCAGCCACTCTCTCCATTGTAACATTAAGGTGGTTCAACAGAATGAATATTTGATTCTGCCAACTGAATAGGAAGTGCCTTGCTTCTTGATAAATTCATCTTGTTGTTGTTAATTGACCTCGACTCAACCCTGACTCATGTATGAGACATTTCCAGGACCCCCTATCCTCCACTGTTCTCCTTAGGTCCTATAGATTCAGGCCCTTAATTGAGTCAATCCATCTGTCACGCAGTCTTCTTCTCTTTCTGCTGTCTTCTCTACCTTTCCTAGCATTATTGTCTTTTCTAGTGATTCATGCCTCCTCATAATGTCGCCAAAGTATGCCAATCTCAATCTGATTATCCTGGCTTTCAGGAAGAATTCATGCTTGATCTGTTCAAGGACCCCGTTATTCATCTTTTTGGCCATCCATAGTATCCTCAGCACTCTTCTCCAGCACTCCATCTCAAATGAGTTGATCCTCTTCTTATCTGCTTTCTTAATGTTCCAGCTCTCACATCCGCACATGGTGACAGGGAATAAAATGACTCGGAGGACTCTAACTTTAGTGTTCAGTTGTATATCTTTATACTTTAGGATCTTGTCTAGTTCTTTCATCGCTATTCTGCCCATTCCTAGTCTTCTTATTTCTTGACTGCAGTTTCCATTTAGATCAACGTTCAATCTAGTATAGTAAATCTTAATTTCATTTTCCTCACTGGCCTGTTACAGACAAGCCAAAATAAAGCTGCTTCGAGTCACTTTGGAGGTATGGTATTTCAATGATACATGCGTCCTAAGAGTTCAAAGGCCGCACCAAAGCCACGCTCCAGTCCTAAGGACTGGAGTGCAGCTTTGGTGAAGCTTCCAGACTCTTAGGACTCATGTATCATTGAAATACCATACCTCCAAAGTGACTCGAAGCAGCTTT
>NW_024802942.1:210372-214414 GCF_019175285.1 Sceloporus undulatus
AAGCAGCTTTATTTTGGCCTGTCTGTAACAGGCCACTATCTAGATTGAATTTATGTAGATTCTCCATGGTCATTATTTCTGTCTTCTTAATGTTGAGGAATGATCCTGCTGTTGCACTTTCTTCTTTGACCTTCCTTAGTATTTGTTTCATATCTGCAATATTTTCTGCTAGTAGGATGAGATCATCTGCATATTAGATTGTTAATGTTCCTTCCACCTATCTTCACTCCTCCTTCTTCTAAGTCTAAACCTGCTCTCCGTATATTTTCTGCATATACATTGAACAAGTAGGGTGACAGAATGCAGCCTTACCTGATCCCTTTGCCAATTAGGAACATTTCTGTTCTAACAGCAGCCTCTTGTCCTAAGCATAGAGCTCTCATCAGGACTATTAAATGTAGTGGCTCTCCCATTTCTTTAACAGCAATCCATATATTTTTGTGATCTAAGATTTGAAATAAAACACATGCTGATTTTTTCTGGAATTCTTTGATGTGCTCTGTTAGCTATCCATTTATACCCCACTTTTTGTGCAAGTCAAATAGCTGACTAGTGTTCCAAGAAAAGAGATCATCAAGAGTGCTCAGGCCATGCTCAATTTCATGGTCTGCTGTTGAAGTGCAAACGCTTGAGGATTGGGCTATTCCTTTCCCACCAGGGCTTTTGACTGGCCAACCCAAAGTCTCCCTAACAGGTTAGTCAACTGGGTGTTAACATGGCAATCCGGCAGGCATCTGTTTGTTTTCCAGGTTACTGGGAACAACTCCCTTCAATCTAAGTAAGATAGAGACATATACACACTATAGTTTCTTTAGCCTTATGGTGTCCCAGAGTCTTAATCCCTTTCCTGAAGCTACTGAGGCTGTGCCTTTTGGAAAAAAATCGATTCTTGAGTCAAGATGTCAGGATAATGCAAACAAATACACTGCATACAATATCAGCAAATGGTGATCCAGTATGTCTGGAATTCCATTGTAACAAATGAAAGCATGGGAGACAATAACCTTTTTCAGTGTAACTGCCCCCCAACGCTTCAGTTTTAAGAAACAGGTTAAGTGGTGGAACAAATGGGCAGGAACACATGCTGCAATCTTGATGCTGGCCCCTGCCGCAGTCACAAATAGACTGCTTGGGATTTGAAGTGTTTTGAATTTCAGATTATCTTTTTGGATTTTTGAATACCTGTATTTGCATATAAGTACATTATAAGATATCTTAGAGATGGGGTCCAAAATCTAAATACCAAATTCACTTATGTTTCATATAGACGTTATGCACATAACCTGAAGGTAATTTTCTATAATATTTTAAAATAATTTTGTCCATGAATACACTGTACCATCACTGGTGTCACTATCTCAGCTACCCATAAAAGAAGTTTTGGTTTTTTAAATATTTCAGATTTCGGAATGCCGAATAAGGGAGACTAAACCTGTAATTGTAAAGTCTCTTACAAACATACCAGAAAGCATAAAAATGCTCAGTTAAGGCGTCTACCATAGCTAGTGCCATATTAGCAGTAAATCAGATTCTTGTGTATTGTACCTGCCTGCAACCTATATACCAAGAAAGACACAGCAGCATATCTCCTAAATGTATAGAAGCATACAGCATCAGAAATGTATGTTTCCTATTCTTACTCCCGCCCTTCACAAAGAGCACCACCTGCCAATGTTTCTTGTAAGCTTGCTTCTAGCAAAATTGACTTTATTTGGCAAAATTAATTTTCCTTTTGGAAAGGACAATTGCTTATGTCAATCAATTGCGCTGTATAAGAAGCATTAGTCAACATGTCTTCCTTCCATTTCTGTTCTTGGAATCTTTCTTCATAGGAGTTTAATACATTTGTCTTTAATTTACCACCCATTAAAAACAGTACTGGTACTTTATCATGGCAGAATTAAGAAACATAGCTGTGTTAGTCTGGAATATGAGTATGCAAAGGGATCTTGTAGTATCTTTGAGAATAACTATGTGAAAGAAATTGTAGCATAAACTTTCACAGACTTGGTCTACTTTCTCAGATGCACTGACCTAACGAAGCAGACTGTGCTACAACTTCTTTGACACAGTAATGTCAAAGGTGCTACAAAGTTTCCTTTGTATAGTGATTTACATTAGAAATATACAGAAATCCTTTCCCTGCCTCAGCTAGTGAATGGAAAACCTGCCAAAAGTATCATAATTTTCTGCCCAAAAGAAAAATGGAAGATATATGTCTTTTGGAAGCATAAAATCATCTCACACTTCATCATCATTTTTTTTAAAATTTAAAAATGTACATTCAGTCATTATTTGGTTAATCTGTTCAACATTTGGCCAGATTATAGTTCTTACCATGCAAATTTCTCAACCACATTAACCTTGACAATTGTTACATGATGAACTAAATTTTCAGGCTTGAAACCCTAACTCTAAAATCAGCGCCAGCACGGTGCACTGATGCAGTTTGTACCATGCCAATGATAAACCCTGCAACCTTAAGTATGTTCAATCTCAGAAGGACAATAATTTGTAACAATATGGTGGTATAGTTGTAGTTTCCATGGCAGATATGAAGAGTTATGGAAAGCTGAATCATTCTTAAAATTGTGTTATATTAAGTTAATACTATACTCATCCCTGATGAGGAAATGAAACTAGAAACCTGACAGGCACAATGAGACAACTTTAGAATTTGCTCTATGGCTTACATGGCATCGAAGTTAAGGTAGATGCCTTAACGTAGCATTTTCATACTTTTTGGTATGTTTGTAAGAGACTTTACAATTACAGTTATTACTATACTAGTCCCTGATGAAGAAATGAAATTAGAAATTTGACATTATGGGCACTAGAGAATAGGTGAGATTGAAGGCAAAATTTCTACACATTTACTATTCCCTGTTTTTGTATGCCATCTCCTGGTCCATCAGAAAATTGCAATGAAAATAATACACAATGCAGCATACAAATAGAGTGCTTGAAAATGTAAATTGGATAGTGCAATTTAAGAACTAAAAAGAACCACCTAATACTTCCAATATGCTGTAACTAGAGATATGTGGCTGCTGTGCTGATGAAACAGTTATTATATCCTGTCAGAGGATAAAACAGTATGTTGTTGTTGATATGTGCCTTCAAGTCAATATGGGCTTATGGCAACCCTATGAAAGGGCTTTCTTGGAAAGATTTATTGCAGGAAGGTTTGCCACTGACTTCCTCTGAGGTTGAGAATGTAGAACTTGCCCAATGGGTTTCCATGGCTAAGCACGGATTTGAACCTTTGGTGCAAAACACACTGCAGAAATAATCCAGTTTGAAGGCCCGAACAGACAGGCCAAAATAAAGCTGCTTCGGGTCACTTTGGAGGTATGCTGTTTAAATGACACATGCATCTTAAAAGGCCAGACTGGACTCAAGCATGGCTTTGGCATGGCTTCCAGCCTCTTAGGACGCTGCATCATTTAAACAGCATACCTCCAAAGTGACCCAAAGCAGCTTTATTTTGTCCTGTCTATTTGGGCCCTCTTTAATTGCCCTGGCTCAGTGTTATGGAAGTCTGGGAATTGTAGTTTATTGTAGCACCAGAGCTCTCTGACAGAGAAAGCTAAATGTTTCACAAAACTACAGTTCCCAGGGCAGCTAAAGCAGTCACAAACTGGATTATTTCTGCAGTGTGTTTTAGACCTTTATCTTCTGGAATCCCAGCTCAACACTCAAACCACAACGTTATGCTTTCTCTGCAAAACTACACACACACACACACGTGCGCATGCACACACACCTGCCTATCCACTTCTCCCCAAACATCCTGCCAGACCCTCTCCTCTGCCCTCCTGGGAGCAGTGTTGCCAATCACCCTTGAAGATATTCCCCAGGATTGGTTCCTGGGTTCCCCAGATCCTCCCCAAATTACCCAGAATGGGGTGGGGCATCCGGTTTGGGGACGGGACTTCTGGTTCGGGGGTTCAAGGCATTATGGGAAGGCCTAAAGGGGGTGGGGTTTCCAGTTTGGGGGGGGAAGGCTTAAAGCTTGCAATAACTGGTAGTTCTTTCATCC
>NW_024802942.1:219414-280019 GCF_019175285.1 Sceloporus undulatus
GGGCCATTGCAGTTCAAGCGGTGTCAAAGTGGATTATTTCTGCAGTGCAGGAGCAGGAGTTTATTTTAGGAAACACATATGCCTCATAGCATCTACCTGACACTATGTACCTGGAGCTCAATGCTGTCTATCCTAAAACTAAGGCTGCATCTGCACTACAGAAGTAATCCAGTTTGACACCATTTTAACTGCCATAGCTCAGTGCTATGGAATCCTGGGAACTGTCGTTTTGTGAGACATTCAACCTTCACTATCTGAGAACTCTGGTGCCACAACATACTACAAATCACAGGATTCCATAACACTGAGCCAGAGCAGTTAAAGTGGTCTCGAACTGGATTATTTGTGCAGTGCCTGTGATTGCTTTCACACAGCACAATTATAGCACTATGATTCTGCTTTAACTGTCATGGCAGTATCCTGTGGAAACCTGGGATTTGTCATTTTAAGAGAGGGTTATTTTGAGATCTCTAGTGCCCTGTCAAGACTAAAAACCCTAGCATTCCATAGAATGTTGCCATGGCTGTAAAAGTGGAATCATAACTCTATTGCTTAACCTCTTGGATCCCAGGGTGGGAGAAAGGTGGATGCAAATTAGAGTGAGTGCTCCGTATCCACAGATTCAAGCATCCATGGCTTGAAAATATTCAAAAAATACATAAATTCTGAAAAGCAAACCATTTTACTATCCTCATTTTACTATCCATTGTATTTAATGGGACTTGAACATCCATGGATTTTGGTGTCCCTGGGAGGTCAAGCAACCAAACCACAGCAGATACCAAGGGCCCTAGACCATTGTATGAATGAATGTAATGAGATGTGGAAGGGCCCTAGACCAGGATGTACGGCCTAGATCGGCAAAGGACCCTCTACTTCTCTCTCTCTCTCTCTTTCTGTACCCTCTGGAATGCCTGACCACCTCATCTTGCAGCCCTCAAGGACCGAAGCGTTAGGTGCAAATATTGTTCCTTGGCATTTATAATTACAAGGAAGAGGCAAAAGTACTTGCCCCAGATATGGACTCCAGGACTATATAAGTTTATATTTTGAGCATGGCTATGATCACATGAATCAAGGCAGACAGCCTTGGGGACTTTTATAATGGTTCTTCTGGAGGACATGGCACTTATAATCATAGGAATTTGGAACTGAAAGGGATCATGAGGACCAAATTATTTCAACCCCCTGCCATGCATCAATACCCAAATACAGCACTCTTAAAAGATGCTCATATAACTTCTGCTTAAAGACCTTCAAAGATGGAAAATCCACCATCCTCCGAGTGGTCGATTTCTATTCCACTGTCAAACAGCTCTACATTTTTAGTTGCACCTGAGTAGGGGAAGAAGGTTATACTAACGTCCCCAAACCATGTACACAGAAGGACTCGTATAATATATTTTTGTGCAGAAAAATGATTACGCTAATTTATCCATAAATTGTGCTAGCAACTTTTAATCTTGTTGATTTGTCAACCCATTTAGAGTTCCCATTTAATGCACGTCATACTGAGGCTTGGGCCCAGTACTTGTCCCTGTGCAAAGCATCTGTGGAGCACACAAGACCAGATTAATTCTGGTGGGGAAGTAGCCACTCCCTCTTGTGCATAATAAGTTGGATACACAAAATCCTCCTGTTTAGTGAATGACTGCTTCCACTCATAGGAAGTTTTTAATCTGGTAGTGATGTTCCCACCGAATATAATGCTGAATTCAGCCCAGAATTTAGTAAGTGTACAGAGTAAGTCTACATCCTTTACGTGTCTGAAATGAGATCTTCAGAGTGTTACCATTTCTTTATGGCAGATGGATCATAGCTGGATGGCTGTGTTTCTGTCTGTAGCTTAATTACAACAGCACAGATATCTTTTTGAGGCCAATATTGAAGTAGTCCCTAGAGGTCATGTTGCTATTTTTTTTTAATTCCTCTACTGGAACTTTGCCTTTGTTTAGGAATGTTGTTGTTGTTGTTGTTGTTGTTGTTGTTGTTGTGTGCCTTCAAGTCATTTCCAACTTATGGTGAACCTATCGTGAGGTTTTCTTGGCAAGTTTCTTCGGGGGAGGGGTTGCCATTGTCATCTTTTGAGGCTGAGAGGGTGTGACTTGCCCAAGGTCAGTGGGTTTTTAAGCTTTAGTGGGGAATCGAACCATAATGTCCAGTCATAGTCCAACATTCAAACTGCTACACTATGCTGGCTCTCCATGTTTATGCCAAATTGTGTACTTATGTGTCTGAAAGAGAAAATTTGAACTTCCCAGCAATTATTTTTGTTCACTGTTAAAATTTCAGCATGTTGTTTTGGGATACCTGAAAACAGTAACTTTTAAAGTCTTATCACACAGGACTACTGGGAAAGTACAGTGGTACCTCGGGATACGAAATACCCAGGTTACGAAATTTTCGGGATACGAAAAAATCCCATAGGGAATCATTGTTCCGGGTTACGAATGTTTTTTCGGGTTACGAAAAAACTTTTGGTGCTTTTTTCGGCTTTTTCGCACGGAATCGCGGCTTTTCCCCATTAGCGCCTATGGCAATTCGGCTTACGAAGGCTTTTCGGGTTACGAAAGCGGCCGCGTTACGAATTAATTTCGTAACCCGAGGCACCACTGTACAAAAGGGTCTGGTAAGGGAACGGAACGAGTGAGGGACGCATTTTACGGCATACAGGAAGTCCCTGTTCTGTTCTGTTCCCCATCCATCCCAGAGGAGGGGATTTTTGATAACTGTTCAGAACAGTTCTCAAAAATCTCCTCCTCTGGGACGGATGGGGAACAGGTGGGGAACAGAACGGGGACTTCTGGTGGCAGTGGTGGCAGCGTTCTGTGTGCTTTAAAATGCATCCCTCACTCATCTCGTTCCCTTCCTGGCCCTTTTTGTACCGTTCCAGCCAGCTCTGTGTGATAAGGCTTTTAAATTGGAACATAGGTCAGCTTGAAAATACTGATGATGGACAAGCACTGGAAATTTCATGTTTAAAAGCCATACTACACTTGGTGTGTTCCTCTCTACAAATGAATGGCTCCTTCTGTTAATGGTGAAAATCGAGATCCACTAGTACAATATAGATTCCTATATTGTACCAAAAAGTCCCAAAACCATTTGGAAGAATTTGGGAAGTGGCACTTGATGTTGTAGAGGGAAGGGAAAAAAATGGAGAAACTTGTTTTCTTGATTCCCTTCTAATGCCAGGTGGAAGTCTACGGAGTGTAAAATCTAACCCTGCCTTACACCAGCATAGTTTTCAGGTAGCAAGTGAATTTTGCTGTTAACTTATGGACACTTTGTGAAATATAGACAGTGATGGAAAACTGTGAATAACTGAAGTTCCAAGCCCTGCAGATTTTCAAATGGTCCATGCTGGTATTGAAAGTATTTGATACTTAAGTTTCTTAAACAATGTGCTTTATCTATATCTTCTCTTTGTACAGGCCAGACACAGAAGATGAACCTTTTCCAGTCTATAACAAGTGCCTTGGATAATGCCTTATCCAGAGATCCAACTGCAGGTATAATTTTATACTATGATATTGATGGAGATGCTTAGCTTAGAAGCCTCATCTTTCGACTACAGACTCTTAAATAGGAAGATTCCTGATCTTTTTACCTTTACCACAGATGGGTGCTGAAACATGCAAGGGAGGCAAGTGAAGCAATTTGCGTAGGTATGTCCCTGGGTTGGTCAGGGTGGAGTCTCCTTCTTTAGAGGTCTTTAAACAGATGCTGGATGGCCATCGGTTGGGGATGCTTTGAATGAGAGTTCCTGCATGGCAGGGGGTTGTACTGGATGGCCCTTGTGGTCTCTTCCAGCTCTATTATTCTATTATTCTATGAATTTTACCATTGATAACGCAGTTTGTGCTTGTAGAGGAGAAGCATTTTCCTGCATAATTTCTTGTTGCTCTTCCTGAAAATTACTGTTGTGGTTTTCTTTCTAACAAACACAAAAGGAGTTCTGCTGGATCAGACCAAGGAAAAAAATGTTAAATTTTAGGGTGGGAACTCCCCACAGCATGGCAAACCGCAGGCCACATTTTACATACTTCTGTTCAAAAAACGTATTATCTTCTGTCTTAGCCACTTTTTTTTAAAGCTGAAAAATACTGAATATTACTGCTTTTCCTCATGGAAATTACTCCGGACACTTTATCATTTTGGTTACACTGTTGTACACTTTTTTCTGTTGTATAGCATGCTTTTTGAGCTGCAGTGACCAGAAGTGTATTCCGTATTGCATAAGGGCAGTATGATTTGATACGATAGTGGCAGCTTTATTTTTAGGCCATTTCCCAATGATTCGCATCATTTATTTCTATAGTGGCATCAAACTTCCCAACATGGAATTGTTTTTCAAAATACTTCACATTTTCATTATCCAGTCATGATTTCCAATCATAGTGCGTGATTTGTTTTGGCCACATTTACACACTTTACACTTTCTTACATTAAATTTCATTTGCCATTCTGATGCTTTTCTCCCACTTTCAAGAGATTGTTCTGGAGCTAGACTCTTTTTTTTTAAAGTGGACTAAATAATTTAATGTCATGTTCCTTTCTTCTAATAACCACTGTAAACTATTGAATGTGGCTGACATCTGGCGCTAAAAGGTGAGGTCTGTACAACCCCTCAGAAGCATGGAGTCTTGTAACCTGTAAGACTGAATTTGACATTCCTTTTTATTGTTATTTTTTTAATGATTCTAATTCTCACTGGCTAACAACCCATATTTGGGAAAGTATTTATTTCATTCCTTATTGTATACCTACAGTAATATTTGGGGAGGATGTGTCCTTTGGTGGAGTCTTCAGATGCACTGTTGGCTTGAGAGACAAATATGGTGAGTTTTCAGTATGTGATCCATCATCCCTCTGCCCCTCCAAAATGTATGATGAAAGTTTGCTTAAAAGGTTATTCTTTATATTAAACAGAGATAATGTGAAGGCTCTTTTAAAAATGAGCTATTCTGTTTCATTCTTGAAACTATTATTTTATTTATCGTAGATGTGTGCTATTGAAGCAGAATAGAGATTTGTTTAATTTGGCTCTATGACAATAATTCTGGGAATAATCAACATTCCCATATCTGTTAAACTGTAGATATTGACATATTGACTTACCTGAATTTGAGAAAAAGGGTGTGCAAGTGTTGTGAGCACATGTGTTTTACACTTCTATTACAACATAAAGGAGAACTTGTATACCTCTTCATTCTTGCACATTTCTTAGCATAATGTGTTGGGAGACATAATAGGAAATTCTGAAGGTGAATGTGAAAATTTGAAGGCAGGTATTGGCTTGCAGTTCAAAGGTTGAAGTAAACATGTAAATGCTGTGAACAAAAAAAACCTTAGTAATTGTATCAATAACAATTATTAGTTTTCATGTTCTTTTTCTAAAATTATGAGCTCTGTATAATTTTACAGAATGCTGCTTATCTCCTCCGATTTTTAAAGCGTATTTCTAGCATGGTTGTTGTGTGAGTTCAACCTATAACTTATGGCGGCCCTAAGTTTACCCTATCATGGGGTTTTCTTATCAGGATTTGTTCAGAGGGGGTTTGCATTTGTCTTTCTCAGAGGCTGAGAGAATGTAATTTTAATTTGCCCAAAATGACTCAGTAGATTTCAATTGCTAAGCAGGCATTTGAACCCTGCTATCCAGAATTGTAGTCCGGTGCTCAAATTACTGCACCACGTTGGCTTTCATTTCTAGCGCTATGTTATAACTGTAATATGGGTAAGTTTGTGATACGCATACCTTGACATTTTGTAAATACATTAAACCATAATTTTGTGTGCCATCATGTACATGATTAGCTGGATTAAAACCGAATTTATGATAAATGCATTTAAATCACTTGGATTTTATCTAGTGTTTTTAGTTCCTTTGATTTCACTGTTCTTACTATAAATATGACACACTTTGGATAAAACACAATAAATTTTGTGTTTTAAGTGAGTAAAGCAAGCTTGAATTTGCTAATGTATTTGCTATCGTATATATCTTGTTTTTTCCAGACTTTAATTCTTATATTTCTTTTAAACTTTAATGCTTAATTTCCAAAGATTTTTTTTCTTTCCCTCTCTATTTATAACTTAGAAGTAATTTATATAACACTTATCCACCTTGTGAGCCATGTGTTTCATCAGATACCATGTATTCAAAGTTATATTTTATGTTGTACAGCATTTGCAAAGTCACCATACAATTTTTTTTAAAAAAAAGTTTATTAAAAATACATAATTTTTTAGGCAAAGACAGAGTCTTCAATACTCCTTTATGTGAACAAGGAATTGTAGGATTTGGCATTGGAGTTGCTGTTGCTGGTGCCACTGCTATTGCAGAAATTCAGTTTGCTGACTACATTTTCCCTGCCTTTGATCAGGTGAGTGCATATTTTAGGATGCTGAAGATAAGAAAACTTGATCAGGCTATTTTTCTGTAATGTAATGAAAATGTTCATAGATGAGATTGAGCATATTAAGAAGAAAAACAGACTTAAGAAATGTGTAACTGTGCTGGGTTGAATTGTCAAAACTATGGGGAATTTTACTG
Organism: Sceloporus undulatus; assembly: GCF_019175285.1. Lineage (NCBI taxonomy): Eukaryota > Metazoa > Chordata > Lepidosauria > Squamata > Phrynosomatidae > Sceloporus > Sceloporus undulatus. The sequence continues at coordinate 225,974 of NW_024802942.1, forward strand.
GGAGCAGCAGAACTGTGTTTGTGTGAATGTACTGGTGGTTGTGGTTGCTGCTGCTGCTTCTTCTTCTTCTGACATGGCAAAAAGAATTTACACTTTGATGACAAAATGGTACAACCTCAACAATATACGAGTTCACATTTAAATATTATTAGAAGTATGGTAAAATAGAGATATGGTTGCATTTGCTTCACTTGTTACCTCTAGGAATCTGTTTCCTTTGTGAAAAAATGATGAAATTAGTCTAATACTGAATTAGGCTAATACAGTGTTTGTTCTATCTTTCTCTCATATTCAGTGTAGTACTTGAATTCAATTGTTGCATGTTTTTAAAAAAAGTTAGAGAAATAATAAACAATAGCATTTCAGGATTCAAGGTGATTCAAATGTCTTGAAACAGAAGTGGCTTCTTCACCCCAATCTCTTTATTTGAGAGACTTGCCAGTTCGTTGGTATTTGTCAGTTAGGCCCTGTCCAGACCAGCCTGAGAGGCCAGCCTAGGGGCAGAGTCAGGGGCGTAGCGTCCTGATGACACCACTTAGTCCAGTTTGGCACCTCTTTTAACTGCCTTGGCTCAGTACTAGGGAATTCTGGAAACTATAGTTTATTGTGGCACCAGAGCTCTCTGACAAAGAAGGTTAAATAGCTCACAAAACTACAGTTCCCAAAATTCCCTACCATTGAGACAGGGCAGTTAAAGCAGTCTGAAACTGGATTATTTTAGCAGTGTGTTTTGCACCTTAGATTTAGTAAGGAATTAAACATCTCACACAGCCCTTTAGCATAAGTATCTGTTGAACAATTATACAGAAGTTTCATAAAGGTTTTACATATAAGGAATTATATTTCATATTGATGTATCCTAACCCATATTTCATATATGGAGGAGGCCCACTGTGGGGTTCTTCCCTCTGTTTGTAGAGCTCGCACCCAGGTTGTTTACACTTTTTGTTCAGTGGCAGAACTGCTAGAGTGTCTTAACAACTGATGCAAAGGGAGAGGTAGTCAACAGGAATAACAGAAAAGAACTTGGATGGTCTCCTGCTTCTTCTGCTTGGCATGTGGGAATAACCCAGCAGTTTGTGGATTACTCCTATGTGCCATCCAGAGAATAACAGTGACAAGTTAGAGATATGTGTCTGATTAGTGGCCTGTCAAAGATCAGTTTAGCCTTATATTATTGGATGAATAAAAGTCTTGTATAAAAGGCCAGTAAAATCTCATCCCCAACTGAATGATGGGTGACCTTAAACAGACAATTATAAGTGTTGTTTAACTGGCTGATATTTCAGTTTTTCTGCCTAGCCATCAGGGATGTTCTCCCTTCATTCAAAGCACCTTACATTTAGTCAGAGAAGAATTAAAAATGGAAGATAGTCACAAAAAAGGAAAACATCTGATGAGGATTCAGATACTTCTCACGTGTCTTTCCTATCTGGAAAGAAAAGTAAAAACAAAGCATGGAAAATGAAGAAATAGAATCAGATCAACTCACTGCTGCCTAGCAGATTTTGGTTTAGGAATGCAAACCTATAAATACTACTCAGATGACCACAAAACAGAGAATCTGAGGGTCCTAATGAGTAAATGTTTAAAAGATTTTTTATTTTTATCAAAGTGAGTGAATTTGAACAGCTGTTTCAGTGCCTATGAAAAAAAAGATGCTGAAGAAAACAAATACGTACAGGCTAATCAGACTGAAGCTTCCTTAAGGAAGGTAAAGAAAAATAAAGGAAAACAAACACAAAAAATCTGCTTTACTTGTTTGGCTGGGGCAAGGAGCTACAGATTTAATGATGGAGAGAATGCCAATAACTTCATTACGCTGCCATCTTGGGAATTGAAGTTGTAAAGCAGGGGATGGGGCTGAGTTATGCAGCATAATTAAGCTTTGACTCAGGCATGAGAGTTGATAGACAGCACCAGTGCAAACAATGGCCCGGTTGGCGCCAAAATTAGGGTTGCAGAGTGTCTGGCAACCGCACGCTCTGCAACTCTAATATGTATGGACGGTGCCATCCTTACGTGGCGCCGTCCATACATTACATGCTTACGTCATGAACACGTCACAACATGCCAATGGTGCACTGATGACGTTCTCCCTATGTGCCGAAAAGAACCCGCTTGCTTTGGTTGCTGCGGGCTCCCTCCGGAGGGAGAATGAGGAAAAAAAACACACCAATGAGAAAAAACAATGCCAGAAGGAAGCAACAAAATGCCAGAGCGGCATAAAGACACTACCTTCCACAGTTTATTTTCTGAGGATTCAGCAGCAGTAGATCAATCCTTACAGGTCCAGCCACACTCATCTAATAGAGAAAATGATAGCAACTTCCCAGGTATGCAACATAATGCATTATTCCCTCCCCTTCAAAGTAATCTGTATGTTCTAAAACCCTTTCTAGAGGATTGAGGGGATCTACTCAACATTGTAGGTTGGCTCTTACTGTTCTGCAGTATGTGTGTGCGTGTGCATGCATACACCAGAATTATAAATCACATGGGAATGGTGCAAGATTCTACTATCCAGTTTCACACAATTCCTTCTTCCCACTGCATAGTTTTAAAATATAATGCTTTGCAGTTCACTTGACCCTCTGAGGAATGGGAAAGATCCATTATGCCAGCTGCCTTTATTATCACATAATGTTGGACATTACCCATGTATCATAGAACATAAATTATCTTAAAAGCCTAATATACAGAAATAAGTATATAAAATCTAACATATATTTTATGTTTTGGATTGTTTTTTCAGATTGTAAGTCTCTGTGTGTATATGTGTGTATTCATACACACACATATTTAACTATGAATACATTTTTTCCAGATTGTTAATGAGGCAGCAAAGTATCGTTACCGTTCTGGAGATCTCTTTAATTGTGGAAGTCTGACAATAAGAGCCCCGTGGGGTTGTGTAGGCCATGGTGCTTTATATCATTCCCAGAGCCCAGAAGCTTTTTTTGCTCACTGTCCAGGACTAAAGGTACCTTAAGGATTTTATTGTCATGTTGTATGCCTTTACTATTTTTGTAACTATCTTTTCATAAGAGAGAAGGGGAGATAAGTCTCCAAGTGAAAGACAACCTACAGAGCACTTGAAGACTGGTGTCCTCTTTTTTCTTGCAGATTTTGTTGTGTGCTCTTCAGTATTTGTTTCCTTGCTATTTTTTCATAAACCTCATTAATTTAAGAGATTTTTGCATTAACTTGTGCATTGATCTTGTAATGTACTTGTGATTTTATACCTCAGGGATTTTGTCTAATAAATGACACATGAAACACATGAGAGCAAGTAATTTTGAAGACTTCACCTCAAAATTTAAGAATTGGAATCAGGCTTTTATTTTCCTTGGTGCATAAAAAGGTGCTCCTTTGTACATGCTTAAGGAACAGTTGTACCCCAGTTTGAAAGAACAGAGGAATGAGCAACAGTTATTTATTTATTAATAGATTGCCTTTCAGTAGCATTCTTCTTGAATGTTTCTTTTCAAGGAGAGGATCGTATCTTTGATTAATTCCTTTGCAAACCTTTTTGCATACATATACACTCCTCAGTGTAACACAGTCATCTGAGAACTTCTTACTAGTTGGTTACCAGAGAATGTTCCCTGTAATACTCTAAAGATCAAGGAGTCAGGTGTACATGATACTATAATACACATGTATCAAATAATAATATGTATCAAAAACTAATTTACCATGATCTAAAAAAATTATGATAATAAAACATGGTGTTCCAAAAATAAACCAGGGACATAAATCAATTTTCAGTTAATGTCCGTTAATGCAAACTTTCAGGTAATGTCTTCCAGTAGTGGGGCAAGCAGTACAGAGTATATGAGTACATCTTAGGTGCAGAATACTGCTTTGAGCATTAAACTCAAAAACTATCCTAAAATAATGGGTTTAAACAGTTCAAGTTACATAGTAGTATTATGATGTTTTAGTGCTGGTGATTTTGAGGAGCTGTTTCTGTGTTAACCAAGCCATGGTTTTGTCAGCAAAACTTTCTGCCACACTAAGTATCTCAGCTACTGAAGCAAGCCATTTTTCAGTTGAAAAGCTACTCTGACCCATTAATTGCTAGAGAAAAGTGAGGAGATTCACAATTGCTTGTGTACTTAAGAAATGCAGTACTCTGTGGTGTTCCTGATTTATCAAAGAATCATCCCCCTGCATTTTGTAGTAGTTGTGTGCACTCTAAGGGAAAAAAAAAACTTTTTGGCTGCACTACAGTCAAGGAGTATGCCTTCCCCATATATTCACAGTTTTTCCACTTTCACGGGGTCTTTCAACCCTAACCCCTGCAAATGTGAAGAGCAGACTGTAATTCTAGTGTAGAGTTGCGGGCTATGTTACATGCTTTTGATCTAGTTTTGACACTTCAAAAATGGTGGTTCTTAATGTTTAATAGAGAAGTATAAGATGTTTGCAGATATGGTAGCTGCTTCATACATTTTTGCTTTGTATATTCATTTTTTCTCATCAGGTTGTGGTTCCAAGAGGTCCTATCGAAGCCAAAGGCCTTTTGCTATCATGCATAAACGATAAAAACCCTTGCATATTCTTTGAACCAAAGATACTATATAGAGCAGCAGGTAAATCTGTTCTCACACAAAGTAGAAATGTTCAATATTTGCATAGAAAGAAGTATATTCTAATTTTGCAAACATTACTTTTGCCTTTATTTTTTTAAAAAAAATAGTTTTTATAACATTTGCTTTGATATTTAGAATTTTGTAATTTACCAGGTAATTCTATGTTTAGTTGGAATTAAGTCAATTGGGTTCTCCTGATAGTCAGATTAGGTTGTGCTAATGCTCTTTTTGAAGCTTTGTAGTTTGTTAGACTGGAGGTTGCCTGACAGTCTGGATGTTAGTCTTCTTAATTGTTGTATGCCTTCAAGTCATTTACGACCTATCACAAGGTTTTCTTAGCAAGATTTGTTTAGAGAAGATTTGTCTTTGCCTCCCTCTGAGGCTGAGAGAGTGTGACTTTCCCAGAATCACCCAGTGGGTTACATTGGCTCAGTGTGGATTCAGATCCTGGTCTCCAGAGTTTACTACACTACATTGGCTTTCAGTCCTCCTAATTACTGAAGAATGAAATAGGAATATTTGTGGTTTATTTAGAAAATTGTAATAGTTGCCAAACAGAGTTTAATGAGAGATAATACTCGCCATAGGGGTGAAAGAGATTTATGCTTCTAGTAAATGCAATTTTGAAATAGTTAAAGATTTCCCATGCATTGGATCAAACAATGATCAGAATGGCGACTGCAATCAAGAAATAAGAAAAAACTAAAAATGGGAAAGGCAGGCATGAAAGAACGACTCAAGGAGAGTTAACTACAACTACAACAACAACAGTTGTCTTGCAGTGTCAACAGCACATAGTGGCAATGCAAATAAAAAACCCAGTCATCTTGACATTATCATGGTTTAAGTAGCTATCTGTTCTTATGCCTTGTGACCTTTTCAGATTCATTTAATTCTTCCATATATGACATGAGTGGTGTAGAAATAAATGACTTACATCATTATTATAGAAGATTTTCACATCAACTCACAAGTGCTGTTAAAATGTTGCTGGATTGTTGAAGAAGCGTGTGTGTGTGAAAGCCTGGCATGCTTCCTCAACATCAGGGAATTGTCGGCTCCTTTCTAATGTCAGTGACAGGGAATTTCCTCTGAACACAAAGTTTCCTGACACTGACACCAGAGAAGAACCGACAATTCTCTGACGTTGAGGAAGCACGCCAGGCTTTCACACATGCATGCTTCCTCTACGATCCAGCAACGTTTTATCAGCACTTCTGAGTTGGTGTAAAAATCTTCATAGTGACATAGCAGGTAAGATGGAAAAGGTAGTTGTTTTTAATCAGTGTTCAGATGTACAGAAGTTTTTCTACTGCAATGGTAAATGAAATTCTTCTTCTGAAAAATGCATGAATGTTTGTGAATATTTGTAGAATCAGAGTTGTCTAGACCACTGTGGGAAACCCAAAGCTATAGCCTTCCAAATAGATGGCTATATAGTATCTGAAGGATCCACTATGAGAACCCACTACTCCTCTGAGTAGTTGGTTCTATTCACTAGCTGGCATTATTATTCACCTTGTATCTATACTCCTGTAATATTTTTTTTAAAAAAGTCTGAGTTGTGTCACTGAATTGGAATGTGAAGGAGCACCTGATCTTAACCCAGCCTCCCAGCATCCATGAACTAACAGTATGCTGGTACTGGGTTGTGATGTGGAAACTCTGGTTCATGTCCTTCTGTTCACATGAAATTAACTGGGTTGCCTTTGTGAATTCACAATTTCTCAACCTACCTCACCAAGTTCTTAAAGTGGTAAAATGTTGCTATGGAACATTTCTGAAAGTATGACATTAAACAGATGTAACAGCCTGTTTGAGGTCTGTGCAGTGGTGAGGAACGAAGAAGGAGATGCAGCCCTCCCAGGCCTTGTATGCATCTCCTCAACCAAGGGTGGTTGCCCATGCTAATCCTTTGAGTATGATAATCATTGCATACAGTAAGAGCCTTCAAGATGGTAACAGAATTTCTGATTTTGCCATCTGCTTATCCGTTTAAGGAAATTATGCCAGTGATGCTAATACACAGTGTTCCAGCTATGCAGCTATAATTTTGAAGCTTTTGCAAAATATGAGGTTTTGGGGAAGTAATATATAGTCAAATGTTTATTTTCAAATGGGCAAAATACTTCAGTTCTCTTATGGCTCCCCCTGCAACTTCACAAGTACACCAGGAAACGGTAACTGTTGTTTTCAGACAATTTCACTGTATTGTAATGTGGTGTTTTGAGGATTGCTAGAGGGAGTAAAATTACATATGGAAACAATAAATGAAAATGGTGAGTGTGAAGTAATTAGTTCACCACTGCAGTGATAAAAGGGAAGTGGTGACTCAGCAGTTAAGATGGCAACTCTGATGATAGCAAGGTTGCCAGGTTGGCAGTTCGAGACCAAGGGCTGCATGATGGAGTGAGCTCCCATCACTAGTCCTAGCTTCTGCCAACCTAGCAGTTCGAAAGCATGTAAAAGTGCAAGTAGATAAATAGATACTACTTCAGTGGAAAAGTAACAGCGTTCTGTTCAGTCATGTTGGACACATGTTCACAGAGCCGCCTTTGACAATGTTGGCTCCTTTGACTTAGTAACGGAGATGAGCGTTGCTTCCTACAGTTGGACACAGCTAGACAAACTTGTCAAAGGGGGAAATTTTACCTTTTTGCAGTGATAAAACTGGGAAAAAACATAATGTATGAATAAGCTATGATGTACTCAGGTGCTGTTCTGTTTTGTGTGGCTCTTCATTGCATTGATTTAAGCTGATGGGTCAAACTGGAGTGAGTGAAATTGGAATTTTTAAGACCTAGGAAAATAGGTTTTGTTTAGCAAGGTTTTCAAAGCTTGGTCAGTAGTAAGAAATATTGAATGGAGAAAAATAATTCAACAAAAATATAAATGTTGGAGAGTCGTTTGACACTCTGGGAGATGGCAGCATAATTGTGGTGTGGTACAGATGGGGCTAATGCACCGTGCTAGCGCCGTACTAGGGTTAAGGGACTGTGGAGCAACTGCATGGTCCCTAACCCTAGTACCCTGTAACAATGGCTGTGTCCTGTATACACGGGCGCCGCCATTGTCATGTAAGCGCCATGCGGTGTCTGCACATTGCTGCATGGCGCTTAGTAACCAGTGTGTCAGTAGCGTACTTGTTACGCCGCTCCTGTGGCTTTAAAAGAACCCGCTTTTTGCGGGTTCTTTTTCCTCCGCAGGGAAGCCATGCGGTTTGGCAGCTGCGGCTTCCCTGCAGAGGAAAAAACATTGCCACCAGCCTGGACAACATGGAATTTCTCTGTATTTCTCTGCTCTCCTCCCTACTTAATCATTTAACTTTAAGAGAGATAAACCAAAATAGCTGCAAGAGAATTAGCTGATAAGCAAAGTCAGATGCCAAGAAATAAGAAACCAACAACAAGACTGACAAGAGGAGCAGAATACAGAGGATGATAGTGACCTTGTATTGGAAAGGTGGGAGGCACATGGACAATAACATGGCATCTTGTGAAATAAAAACCATAAGGTGTGATAAAGAGAGGAAATGAGCTCAGAAATAAAGGGCTATTTAAAACACAGGAGTTCCAGGCAGATTTAGCTAAAGAAATAAACCTTCAAGAGAATCTGAAGAAACTTACTATACAGCTTGCTGATTTAATTAGAGCAGCTGGAAAAGCACTAAAAACTGTGTTTTAAAAATGAAGAGAAACAAAAGGTAATGCAGGATAGATCAGAGGACTACTGTATAAATGTGAAGATCAAGAGAAGAAGACCAGTGACTAAATATCTGTATTTTTAACTTTCTTGAGGAAGACAAGGAAAATAATATATTAGAAATATTTGTGGCCTGAGGTAAAGAAATCCAACCCAGCATTGGGGCTGTGGCAATCACACACCAGGGCTCCGATCCGGTGTTTTTCCGGGCCAAAAAGAAGTGGCAGCGCAGTGTGTCTAAATGCTGTGCTGAAGAAATGTTGTGATGCTGCCTGCCCTCTAGTCGGACGGGCAGAGTGTATACTGCTTTGGGGTGTGTGGCATGCAGTCGGGGTATGCAGCGTGCAGTTCCACCCCCATTCCACCCTGACATTGGCTCTTTTGGCTGGCTTGTACATCCCCTAGGAAGAAAAGTAAGAATTTGGTTTGCAAAGGGGAAAAGATTGATTTACCAGGACCTGGCTGTTCAATCTGTGAGAAAGAAAGTGGAATAGAGAGCCCTCAGAGTGCACTGAGAGAGGCAGAGAGCACTGTATACAAATGGAAGTCTCCTTTTAAGATTGCATTACAGAATAAAGATAGTGTCCCAGCTACAATTAATTTCTTCTGCTTACAATTTGGGGAGGGGAGAGGGGATGAAGGATACCGTATATACTCGACTGTAAGTCATCATCATGTATAAGTCTAGGGCAGGTTTTGGGGCCAAAATTACACACACAAGCTAATTTTACCTATTTTAATTTGTTCACTTGTTAGTTCACTTGTTAAATTGTTTATGTGTTTTTAGTCTGCTCAAATTGCCATTACTATTAACATTGCTAGAATGGAAATATATAGTTGTGTTAGTCTGTAGAATGTATGTATAGAGATCTTTTAGCACCTTTGAGACTAACTCAAGAAATAAGTTGGCAGCATGAGCTTTTGTAGACTTAGTCTACGAAAGCTCATGCTGCCAACTTCTTTCTATAAGATTCCTCCACATATTACTATAAGATTTCTCCACATATTACTTGGATTGATTTTAATTGTATTTCCCCCTCAAAACCTAAACAGTATAATATATAAATATAACAAATGAATATATTCAGAATTGCTCTTTTCTAGTCATGTGGCCTTTAGTGTGTAGAGTGGCATAAGGTTTGATTCTATCCTGATTCTGGTACATGAGATCAGTTCAACCAGAGGTTCAGACTGGGATGCAGTCAGTTTGGCGTTGACACCCAGCCTTCACTTATGTTTCCATCGGGGGGTGGGGGGTGGGCAGTGGAAGTTCTCCTGTTTATGAGATTATTTTCAGGTGGCTGGTAATAAATTGCAGTTTTATGTGTACATCTGATTTATCTTCCTCATCAGATTTTTACATTTTAATTGGTCCTGCATGTGATTTTAAAAAGAAGATTCGTATTTAAAATCATATGCATGACCAATTAAAATGTAAAAATGTGATGGGGGGGATAAATCAAATCTACCTATAAAACTACCTTAGTTAAATTATTAAATTATTTTATTTTTAATTGTAGCCAGCTTTTTTCTCTTGACTTGAGGTGCTATATGTATATAATACTGTCTAAAAGTTTGCACTGCAGCAGAAGAGGCAATGTCATTAATTTCTGCTTTCCCCATTCTTTTTTGCTTCCGATTCCTGTTCACTCTCCTTTTGAATCTTTCCTGGTTTTCTTGCTTTCTTCTAGCACAGTAGGGAGCTGCCTTTCTATCTTTCTTCTCTTTGTATATCATAATAGAACAGGGGTAGGCAACCCTTTTGAGCCGGGGGCCGGGTTGCTGTCCCTTAGACAACTGGGGGGCCGAAGCCAAAAAATAAATAATTAAATAATTTTAAATAAATAAATAAATAAATAAATAAACTGGGACAAATGTAGGACAAAATTTCCAAATGGAGGACACTTTTTTTATAACAAATGGAGGACACACGAAAAAATTTGCTGATTTTTAAAAAAATGTTAAGATAAATGCATGTTTCTGAAGCTTCTATAGACAATTGCCCCACCATGCCCCTCACGCAAGACGCCAAAGGCCCCGGTGGCAATCGGCGGCAGGACCGGGCTGGGACCGGTCCCAAGGCCTTGCCGGGCCGCATCCGGCCCGCGGGACGCAGGTTGCCTACCCCTGTAATAGAAGAATATCTCATTTTGTTGAAAGCATCTCTTGTGTGCTTCTCATGTTTCAGCATAATATGATAGTCAGGAAGCAGGGATATGGTGTTTAGTAAAGTCAGCTAAAGCTTACCAATAGTGTTGGGACTGAGATGAACTAAAGCCTCTGTCTTAGGCAGTGCTGTTTCAAGCAGGTGTCTTAATTGTTGTATTTTATATCACGTTTGCTAGAGGTTGACTAGATATCATTGCTTCAGGTATTTATACATTTAAATATGTTTACATTTAGGGACTCTAAATTACTTTGCTTTGCATTTGCTCAGTGGAACAAGTCCCCGTGGAGCCATACTATATTCCACTTTCTCAAGCAGAAGTACTTCAGGATGGAAGTGATGTGACGCTGGTGGCTTGGGGTACTCAGGTCAGTAAGATAACTAGTGGGTTTTGAAATTAATATTAAGAATAGTATTATTTTAAACAGTAGTGTGGGCTAAACTAAGAAGTAGTTTTACTGAAAAAGTAAAATATACAGGGTTGCACACAGACTAAATTCATTTCATGCAGTTTCTGTTGAAATCAGAAAGTGTTTAAATGATTGTGGGCATTAACTTTTCATAAATTATTGACTTTTCCACATTATTTCAGTGAGACTTGCATACAAACAACAGCTTAGTCTAATTAATTTCTTTAATTATTAAGAGGCACAACTTTCATAATATGCCGTAAAACATTTTAATACAGATGAAGTAATAATGCTTTAGAGTTTGGCCATAACGAGCCATCATCTTATTGTTTTTACAGATTTTATCTTTATATCATTTTATATAAAATGTTACAGATATGGCATTGAAAAAGTTGTTTGTTGATAACTGTATAACTATGTCAATGTTTTAATACATCTCCGTCAGAGTAGAATGTATATATATTTGTGCTACAGCAGTACACCTGATGTTATGTGTTTTGTATTTTTGCTGTATTTTGGTGCTGTCCATGTGCTGTAATAAATTCATTCATTCATAATATTGTACATTAGAGTTTAGATGCAATTGCTAATCCAAAACAGAGTAGACCCTTTGATTCAATTATTGAACATTAAGTCAGCACTTGTATAAATCCCTTTGATTCAGTGACTCTGTTGTAGTTGGGACTAGCAATTTCATTTAGGTTTAGGTTTTCATCAGCTGTGGAAACCTTAAAATTAATGTATATGTAAAATTAATGTGTGTGTACATCCATATGTGTGTATGTTTTCCTTGCTTGAATTTAAACATGGCACCGCCATATATCAGATGGCTATAGTATGCACTAGTTCAGTTGGAAATGCCCATTGAAACATATTTACTGTGTCTACTAAAACAATTTGCATTAATTATTCATCTGAAAGATATGATTCAACTACCAATCAAAAGTAAAAGTAAAAGAGCACTGAAACAATACCTGGGTTAAAGCATTATAATTGTGTAAATATAGTGTAACTGTAACAAAACACATAATACTTTTTTGTTTAAAGAAAGAGAAACAATACCAGGGCTGAAATATGACTACAACAAAATACAGTGCCCCCCCCCCCCCGCTTTGTGGGGATCCTTTCTGGATCTCTCCATGTAAGGGGAAATCACTGTATGCTTGAGCCCCATAGGAAGTAATGGGGCTTGCGCCCACGATGCACATCCCATTAGTTCTTCTGGGGCATGCAACGGGCGTGCCCATGTAAAACGTGGGCGCACTGTATAGTACTATTAAAATCAACTAAGCAGAAGATATTGATAAACTACACAGCAAAAAATACAATGGAACAATATCATCACCTAAGCACCGACTCTTCTATTACCTTTTTGGTCATTCTGAACTGGAAAAGCAGAAAGATATGTTGACCAGCATTGACTGTAGATGGTTACTGTTCTGTCAAGGAGCACTGTCCATCCCATCAATATTGCGCCCTTCCCTTATGTGGGGGATCCGTTCCGGATCCCCATGTAAAGGAAAAAAACGTGTATGATCAAGCCCCATTAGAAGTAATGGGGCTCATGCACACGGCGTGCTGCGGGGTGTGCACCACGAGCTTGCCCCATATGCTGGAAGCCGCGTAAGCGGCGCCTACGTATAATGCAGGCACACTGTACTTTTTATATGGATTTTTTAAATATGGGTGTATGAAATGGAGATGATGGTTACAATTTTCAGCTTGGTCAGCCAAAACATGTATATTCTTCTAAGTGTTTTTAGGAATTCAGTGGCAGAAAGGGTGTCAAGATCAATATTTTTTCTCTATGACAGTATGTTCAGATTCACACCACTCCAGTATGCTGATGGAATTCAAAGCTTTAACAATGAACTACATCAATATACTGTTGCATGTTTCCTTCTCCACAATTTCTAGGTTCATGTCATCAAAGAGGTAGCAATTATGGCTCAGGAGAAGCTTGGTGTGTCCTGTGAAGTAATTGATTTGAAGACTATTCTTCCTTGGGATGCAGAGACTGTATGCAAGGTAAGTATATGTAATCTTAGTGCACGCCATTGTACTTGTTTATGTTGGATAGGAATATATTGAAAAGTATTATGCATAAAATATTTTCCTATACAAAATATGTAATATTTAATGAACCCCAAGGAGCAAATGAAGATGGCAAAAGGCTAAGCCTCTGAGATATTCTTTGGGAAAGAGTTGCACAACTGAGGGATTGCCCTTGAAATATTTTGTTCTTCCTGACCTCCAGTTTAATCTTAATTAAATCACTTGCTCTAGCTTTCACTGGGTCAGAAAGAAAAGTTACACAATTTTAGTAGTAGAACAGGAGAAGTCTCAAATAACATATTGAGGAATGTTCTAGATCTTAAAATAAAAATTCCCAGAGAGAAAGGAGAGTGTGAGTGAGTCTTTGGTTTATAGTAAGAAAGTGTATACTCCAATAAGCAAGGAAATATGAGAAGTTCCCTGCTCCTCAACTCAGAATGGACACTTTGACTTCCATCACAGGTGCTTTATGGCATAATCCCACTTGCTCCTTAGCACATCATTGCTAGGGTGGAAGAGATGAAAGCATACATCTCTTGATAGTATTTAAATCTATAAGAAGCAGATTTGCCTAGTAGACGTATGCATGGCTATACCATCATTCATACTCTAATCTGATTTGTTTTTTAGGGAGGAAAGACTTGTATTTCATAAAGTGAATCCCAAGTGAAACAAATATATAGAATTCCATTTACAAACATGGTGTAATGTGTAGATACAATTATATCCTTGCATGTAAAGGTTCCTTCCATTGTTTTTCCCCACTTGTTTCTAAATGTAAATGGTTTCTGTTCTTACTGAAATCTCATTTCGAAAAAGAGGTTAAATAGCAAGATTTATGAAATCTGAGCTCAGTTTTGTGCTACCCCATTTGTAAACACACCACTCTAGAAAATAATCACACATTCTCTACTTCCAAAACAATGGCAATTCAACATTTGATGGTACACTGCTTGAATTAAGATTTTTTTTTCTGAATTTCCTTACTTTATGAAATGTAGGAAAATATTAGGAAAGGAATCTTAAGGCAAAAGAGAATAAAATGATAGATTAAAAGGCTGGAAGAGATACAAGGAACACAGTCACCTGTAACTAGTTGGTTTGAGAGATTTAACAAAATGTAACAAGATTTAACAAAGTTATATGCAGTGCATAGGACCAAAGTTGTGTAATGAGTAATGTTTTCTTGTTACTTTGAAGTGTTACATTTAAGTACATTTTGAGGAATTTTATAAAGAATTGTATATTTTTATGTCTGACACACATATGGGATTTCCCTGTGTCAACCATTTGGAACCTTCTAGAACTGCACCAGCATAGCATGTTTTAGCAGAACCTCTGTCCCCTTTTACTTGTTCCCTTCAGGTTACCCCAGTCACATTTTATCTGCGGCTTAGATATCACATTTTGGAACATTTTCTATGCAGCTTTGAACTTGTAATCTTCTGAAATTGAATTATGTCTCCATACAGCTTTTTAAAATATACATGTATTTTATTGTAAAAATAAATACATGTATGTTACTGGTTGTATCAATTATACATCCCACATTGGATTAAAAAACTTGATCACTAACATACACCATGTACCCACTTTTTTCAGGACAAGAGTGTGACAAGTACATCCTGTGAGTCACATGCAATCTCTTGGGCCATTTTTGTGGTCCTCAGAAACCTCAAGGGGTCAAAAAAACAAAACCAAAAACCTGAAAAACATTTTTGCACCAAATAGCCTCTGGGGGATGTGAGAGCATTTTTGTCATATTTTAGGCCTCCCTTGGGCCATTTTATATCCAGGAAAGGCTTTTTCAAAACTGGAAGTAAAGCAGAAGTGATTTCCTGTCCCTGTTTTGAAAAAAAATCTTCTCCTGGGCCTAAAAGAGCCTAAAACATGTCAAAACTTCCCCAACAGCCCCCAGCTCCCCAAGAAGGCATTGGTAGGTATTTGGGAGCAAAATGATTTTGTGCTCTTTTGCAGTGGGATGTTCGATGGGAAGTGTGTCCCCACCAGGTCTCCTGTGGAGTAATGCAGCCCTGTAGCCTCCCACAGTTTCCCATTCCTGGCTTAGCAGAAGAACATTATGGTGGAGTTCAAGCATTGCTGAGAAGCATTCGATTGCATGCCTCCATGCCTTTCCTTGTAATGTTTGGGAACAACTTATAAAGTTTAGTTGCCAGGGCTTCATCCACACCGCAGAAATAATCCAGTTTGATACCACTTTTAACTGCCATGGCTCAGTGCTATGGAATTCTGGAAATGTAGTTTTGTGAGACATTTAGTCTTCTCTCAGAGAGCTCAGGTGTCACAACAAACTACAATTACCAGAATTCCATAGCACTGAGCCATGGCAGTTACAAGTGGTGTCAAACTGGATTATTTCTGCAGGATGGATGCAGCCATTGTGCACTTGTATGTCATCATATTATATCACATATCTCAGCTTCTACAAAGAGCTTGTTTTATATCTGAATTACAATTACCAGTTTCATACCACTTCATCCTGATTTTGTGCTAAACAAACCTGGGATTTTTAACATGGTGACTCAATGATTCTATTTGCTCATTACAAGACTGCTGTTTATGTGTTTTTGACTGAGAAGTAAAACTTCAGATTCTGTGAGTAATAGTTATAATAAAAATGAAGCCAAAAGCATATCCTCCCCCTGCCATTCTGTCATCCTTTTCTGTGGTAACCTGTCATCAACCACAGCTACACAGATGTGTAGTTCTGGTTACATTTCTTGTTTATGTGTCTTACACACATGAAGCAAGTCATATTTGCTACCCTAAACATATATTGTATTTAGCAATAATTTCAGAATTATCCCTTCAGAATGAGGAATAATGAACCAATTTCATAGTAACTGATTGTGTGTGTGCTGCTGTTATTCCTATTGCTCAGGTGCTTCAGATACTGCAGCCAGAATGGTCAGTACTTGTGGATTCTGAAAGTTGTAATATATTTAACTGGATTGATCCTTGAACAGGAGACATGCACATTGTCATCAGGGACATACATGAAAGTTTAACAACTTGTCAGTGTTTGCACTTCCTGGCATAGCATCTGAAAGCCAGGGTCATTTTTGTGGTATGATACAGTGGTGGAATAGGACTTTCTGGAGGAATAGTATCAGTTATATTTCAGTCTACATAGATTAGCTCAGTCCAATAGAGATCTAATTGTTTTTCCACTGATTTCAGAAACAGCTAGCAAAACAAGTAGTGTGACTGAGCAAATAGTCTGAACTTTCAGGTATTATTATTTTAATACTTTTCATACCATATGCTACTACAGAATGATCACCACTAGGGGCCACTAGAAGTTAAACTGAGTCTTGGCTCTGCTGTACTGACTCTTGTACTTTGTATTAATTTATATTTAAAACTGAGTGTCTGTCAGCTTTCCTCGACTTTGTGTTCTGTAGGTATTTTGGATTTCAGTTGACATACACCCCTCCCAGCAAAACATGATCAGGAATTGTAGAAGTTGTATCCCAAAATATCTGGAAGGTGCTGGGTTGTGCAATGCTGTTTTCTATTAAGTACTTTGAAGTTATTTTAAGAATATTGTCATTTGTTTTGCTTCTTAAAACAATGATAGTGAGAAAGACACCCAGAGAATATGGCACTATCAGTGTAATCATGGCTTTGTTCAATGGCCATGTTCAGAGAATGGTCTTGAATAAAAAGCTTTCGGATATTTTTAAAATTAAAAATTTCATCTTTCTTGTTCTTTTACTTTGGATGTATGAAATATCTTTGCTAGAATTAAGTGGTCCCCTTATAAACACTTAGCATAACTGTGGTTCATTTCTTTTTCTTTCCCTGCTCTATGGTTGAAAGGACACCCCCCCCCCCCCAGCCTGGATACTCAGTGGAATACTAAACATGTTTCTACAAAAGTGTGTGAAAAGTGTCTCCCACTGTTTTCAGTAGTACTTACACTTCAGATAAATACATAGCTAAATATAATTTAAATATAAACTATAAATATAATTTGCAAGTACAGACTCTCAGACAATGAATATGGATAGTGAGGTCAGAATACATTTGAAAATTTGATTGAATCATGTGAACTTGATATATTTAAATTACTCATTATGTGATAAATGAAATTAGCAGTGTATTGTTTAGATATGTACAGTAATGCTATTCTTAGCTCTAGGTACCAGCAGGGAAGATTGTGGACCAATTAATGCTGTGGCATGAGTCTAAAAAAGTTGGTGTTTGTCATCATTTCCTCTTGTCATTGCCTCCCTCATTTCTTTTCCACAAAATTATTACTGTTGTTGTTGTTGTTGTTGTTGTTATTATTATTATTACCACCACCCCCTTTCCCCAAAGCTGGGACTCAGAGCAATTTAATAAGATTAAAACAGTACAATTAAAAACATAGAAAACCTTTTATTTATTCTTTTGAGATGTATGTTTCAGATAGTCCAGAACTGAATTGTAGTAGGAATAAAATTTCCAAAGGCCTGTCAGACTTTTGGTATATATTTGATTCTTATACCCCAGAAATACTGGATGGTAGACCCTGGTTGTGAGGCTTTGATTTTTGTGCTGTTTCATTTTCTGGTTTAGAGCATATTTTGAAACAGTTGTCTTTATTAACGATGACTGGAAAGTCACTTATCTTTTAAATCTGTTTTCCACTTCAATTTGTGATGGTATGGAGTAACCCTCACTACTTTTCATATGAGAGATATGTATGGGAATAGCTGGGCTTTCTTGATTTTTTGCAGTTAATTATGGAAAGTGCTTCCTCTTTACTAACAAAAAAAGTCATTGAAGGAAGTGCTGAAACTCTTATTCTTCTGCAAACCTAATAGTTTATGGAAAAATAATCCTTAATAGCTCTTGAAGAAATCAGTCCAGTTATTTTACACACACACACACACACACACACACACACTCTCTCTCTGCAGATGGAATATGTATGTGCCATTATAGTTCTTGCCCTGTATTGCCATAACAATGTGCATTCGTGCATTTCTCAGTCCTAAATAGCAATATCATCTGTGTTATGTTAGGGTTTGATCAAAGAATGTTAAGTGTTCTGTTGGAAATAAATGCAGAATCAGTTGAGGTGTTTAGTTCAGCCATGATGAAAAAGATGGTGAGCCAAAATGCACTTGTAGTCAAATGTTGTCATCAATGTTTTTTTTTTTAATGGCATTCATTTTCAAAACAAAACTTATAGAATCCCTAGTGGCAAAAACATTTGACTGCATTACTAGGTTCTGGATGATAGAAGTGTTGTAATTTATGTTAGTGGGACATGGTACAAAGTCCTCTGTGGGTCTTTGTACTCAGCATGCAAAGGCCTGTGGTGCTGTCCAGTTCATGTTAACATTTGTTGAAGCTTACGTGCATGCCCACATTCCTACCACAATTTGTCCCTCCACACATGAAGGTGAATGCCTGAACAGGGCTATATATGCAGCAGCCATTGCATTTGATATAGTTGTCAGTGTATCATTTATATTATTATTTAATTCGCTGATTTACATATATGTTCTTTGGTACAGCTCCTTGAAGAATATGATTTCCTTTTTCTGATCTTGCTGTCTGAGTAGGCTGTGTTTCCTTTTTTAACAATTCCTGTAGCAAATGAAATAAAAACGGATTGTTTTCATAGTAGTGCTGTTAAACATGCGATTCCTAATGGCATACTGGTAAACATGAAAAGAACTTGGTGGAAATTTAAAGTATGCTACCTATCAATGTCTGAACTATAAGAGAAAATTGAGAAGTTATCATCCTGCATTTACATAGAACAAGAAGGACTGAGGAATACAAAGAAATAATTCTCAAAAGTCAAATCCAACAGATGGATTGGCATAGTCCTCAATTTCCTTTGTGTGAGTTTTTCACTTTGTGCACATAATAGAAGCTTACAAGTGGTGGTGGATTTCAACAGCATATATATATACACCAGAACAAATGTACATGTTGTACATTATTCAGGCCAGAGGCTTAACTGGAATGAAATACAATTGAACTTTATGGATTTTGATTCTGATAGGCATTTGATGTAGGGCAGATTATTAATGTATTGTTAATGTAGGGCAGATTATTTTGGATAATAGCTTTCACATATCAAAATAATCTTCTGGAAAGTAGTTGGACTTGATTGTACTGTGAGGATTTCTTTATATCCTTTTAATATTTATTCAGTCCTAAAAAAGTAGGCTTCTATTTAAATTAATGATGTCACCTAGTGCTTTTCTTTTTGAAACAGAGTCTTCTCACATTATGTGTAATTACACTGTGAAGTATAGCAAATCACCATGGTGAGCAAGGACCTCAATAGACTGGCATAAAGAGCCAGCTTCGGGGCGGAGTGAGGCTGTGGCGTCCACCTGCCAGCCATCCAGATGCTGCCCCCACGCTGCTTGTCTGACCAGATAGTGGGCAGCATCACACTGCGTCTTTGGTGTAGTGCTTACATGCACTGTGCTGTACAGCCCCATAAATAAAATAAACCCATGGTACAAAATGCATATAGGGTAGTGTTATTTTGTAGCCTGCTTTAATTTAAATAGCCTCTGCTATAAGTGAACCAAAGTTGGGCTCTTTATTGAAGCATCCCCCCTCAAAAGTGGAAAAACCACAAATATAAATAAATATAAATAAAAATCATGAATGAAAGTTTGTTGATTTGCAGATTTGATTACTGTGTTCTCTCTAGAAATCTCTAGGTTCTCCAGCACGATTCTGTCATCAACTCCTAGCTCTCTAAGGCGGGTTACAGACGGGCAAAAAGGGATGTACTCATGACGTCATGAAGGTAGAGCCTTCAGACGGGCCTTACCTGAATGCCGTCATGAACACGCCCCCCGCACGCCCCAAGCGGGAAGAAGCGGCATTAAAAAGGTGCTGCTTTTTTCCGCTTCTTTTCTGTTTGATGCGTACCTGCGCAGCTCCGTCTGTAAGCCCCTGCACCGATACGTCAGAATTGCTATGCCGCAAATATAAGTTGCCGGTTTAAAAGCTCCGTGTCAGCTGCGTCGCATAATGGGTCGGGTTCCCGGGACATGCGTGGTTTGCAGCCAAGCTTTAATTGCAACGTCCGCTGCCATGCAGCTGTGGAAGCTGAGGCACAGCTGCGGCGCATTTTAAGCCTCGTAACCCTAACCCTAGAGCCACTTGTGCGCATGCGTTGCTAGAACCGCGGGAAGTTGTAACTTTTGCCGGCGGATGTTTTGGTTGTAGAAAGTGAAAAGGGAAAGTTTGGGATTTAAAGTGACCCCCTACACACATTCCTGCGCCATTTTCACCTGGGAACGGGCACAGTTCAGCTGCTCCTGGCACAGCTGTGTGGCGGCTCCCCTTTGCCACCAGGCAGGATGGCTCAGCCATCCACCAGCACCCCGAAAAAAGGCAAGGGGACATCTTGGTCTCATACTGAGACGGCTGACTTCATAGCTATATGGTCCCAGCCAAACATTTTGCAGAAACTGGAACAGTCCTACCTGAATGCTGACACATATCGAGAAGTGGAAGAAGCCATGAGAGCTGCTGCACCGGCACACCAGAATTGCTACGCCGCTACTTTAAGTTGCCCATTTAAAAGCTCCGTCGCATAGTGAGTTGGGGTCTTGGAACATGCGCAGTTTGCAGTCAGGCTTTAATTGCAACGTCCGCTGCCATGCAGCTGTGGAAGCTGAGGCACAGCTGCGGCGCATTTTAAGCCTCGTAACCCTAACCCTAACACTAACCCTAGAGCAACATGTACGCATACGCTGCTTGGAAAGTTTGGACTTTAAAGTGCACCCCTACACACATTCCTGTGCCATTTTCACCTAACAATAAAAAACGCTAAAACTGTAAATATTGACATATGTACAAAGGAGGTGAGGGGAGATGGCAGGGGGACAGCGGTGGCAGCGGAGACAGCTGTGGCTGCGCATTGCAGATTCAGCAGGAGCGCGGGGACCAAAGGAGAGGAGGCATCTATGATGCTGCTGACACTGGCAAAGTGCAAACGGACAAGGATGCCAACACCAGCTGATCACCAGCTGGCAGGAGACCACCTTTGTTTTAAATGTGCCCATAGGCTTTCTGCCGCCGCTGCTTAGCCCTGCGCAGCTGCGCATTCGCCAGCCGGCAAAGGGAAAAAAAAAGAGACCCCGGAGCTTGAATGTGCCCAAGACCTTTTGATGCTCTCTAAACTTGCCCCCAAAGGCAAAGGGCAACTAGAGAGGGCCTGGGATCAAGCGGCAGGGAGCACTGACAAGGCACTAGGTCCCATGATGTCCCATAAAGACATCATTTCGCCTCCCAGGGCATGTGTTCCTTCCCAGCCCTATCTACTCTATTCTACCCTTCCTGTTCTCTCCTCCCACCATGCCTGGCTCACTGGTTCCCAAACCAGCAATCTCCAAACTCTGTCCTCCCAGGCGTTTGGACTTCATCTCCCAGAATCCCCAGCCACCTTGCCCTGTGGTCTGGGATTCTGGGAGATAAAGTCCAAACGCCTGGAAGGACAGAGTTTGGACATTGCTACCTCACAGCACTCCTGCCTAGTTTTAGACTGCACAGTTGCGCCTAAGCTGTCCCAT
This sequence comes from Sceloporus undulatus, assembly GCF_019175285.1. Classification (NCBI taxonomy): domain Eukaryota; kingdom Metazoa; phylum Chordata; class Lepidosauria; order Squamata; family Phrynosomatidae; genus Sceloporus; species Sceloporus undulatus. The sequence continues at coordinate 247,473 of NW_024802942.1, forward strand.
TCACACTCACAGCCACACTGCCGCAGTTGCGCATAATTAACCACACAAGTTTTTTTTAAAAAATAAACTTTTTTTCTATATACAATATGTACAAAAGGAAGGGGGAGGGTGAAGGGGGGATGGCAGAGGGGGCAGGGGAGGGAAGCTGCTTCAGGGAGGGGGAGGAGGCGGTGGGGCGGGCAGCCGGCGGAGGAGTTCCTGGAGGGTCTCTTCCATGGAGGACTCTCTCTCAGCCAGCTTGTCCACTTTCTCCTCCAGGGCAGCGAACCTCCTCTCCGTCCGGTTCTCTGTGGGGGGAAAAGAAAGAGGATGGTTAGGATCAGCCTGTGCAGCCCATCACCCACTCCCACAGGCAGGGTTTCTGGGTGCCCCCACTCCCTTCCCTGGGTTCACCTCTACACTTACCTTGCTGCCGGGCTTGGAGGACACGATCCAGGGCACTGGCATTGAGGGCCAAGTGCCCTGGCTCTCCTGGCAGGCGGCGGCTCGGCCCAGGCTCCTCTTTCTCGGCGGCAGCAACAGCAGCGAGGACTTCAAGCCCTGGAAAAAAGGAAGGAAAGGCCCAAGTTACCATGCTGGCATGGCAGACGAGGGCACAAGTGTCGTGGGGGCTGCAGGCAGCCAACCCCTCACCCTGGGGACCTACCTGCCACCAGAGGAGCCTGCTCTGGCTGCGGAGGGGCCACAGCAGCTGGTCCTGGCTGTGGCCCACCCTCGGGGACATCCTCGTCCCCCGAGGATGGTGGAGAGGGCGACCTGGCAGGGTGCCCTCCCTCCCTCCGCCTCCGCCTCGGCCGCACGCCTGCAGAAGGGAAGAGGAGGGATGGCATTGGCACCATGCAGGAAGGAGAGGAGGGCAAGGGAAGGGTCAAGGAGGGTAGGACAGGGCATGGCAAGAGCTCTGGCTTACCTGGAGGACGGCGATCTTCCGGTCTGGGCCGATCTCCCCTGATCCACAGGTCCTTCAGCCGCGAGAAGAATGGTGGCTGCCTGTCAACCGGGGGCGCCTCTCCGAAATCCTCAAGGGTTTCAAAGAACGCTGCCTTCAGAGTTTTAAATTTCACTCTACATTGGTGCAGCGTTCTTTGAAACCCTTGGTTTCGGAGGGCACGAGATGCCTCTAGAAAATGCCCCCGGTTGGGCTTGTTGGTGCTAGCCATCACCCTCCTCGCGGCTGCCTGTGGCATCAGGGAGTCCAGGAGGATCCCGACCTCTTCGTCTGTCCAGTAGGCGATTCGGACCGGGACCCTCCTGCGTGGCGCTGCCATGTTGATCGCTGTCCTGGGGTCTTGCACAGTTGCGCACGGGTATATATGGGCACCTGCGGCTCTGGGCCGTTAGGCCAAGGTGGTCCTAGTCCAATGAAAGCTTTCAGAGGAGCAGTTTGAATCTTTCCCCCAATAGATGTCCTCTGGGTGCCCCATTGATACATTCAAATTGGCCATTAGGAAAGCTTGAATTTGAGGGGGATTGATACATTGTCAAAGGGGCAATTGGCAGTTGGAGCTGATGTATCTTTTTGCCCCAGGAAAACAGGCGCCAGGAGACCTTTTGTGTGTGTGTGTTTGTGTGTGTCCCCCTCAGGCACGTGGCAAAACATGCCCACAGCACAGATCAGGAATGATAGGCAGACTCAAACTGTGGATAATGGGATACATTTATTCATGTGCTTATGCTATTACAGTACAATGCATTCTGACATCACAGATGATGGCACAGGAGCCATCCTTCAGATTCTCCTTGTCAGAAAAAAATCTGCCAGGGCATTCCTCACAGTCTCCCCTGCTTTCTTCTTCTCTTTCTCTTCAAGGGGGTCATGAGCCACTTCCGAATGGGGTAGGCACAGTCAGCCAGTATCAGGGGCCCGATCTGCTGGCCTGTGATGTTGATGCTGGGGTTCCCTGGCACATAGATGCCAGCCTCCATGGCCTCGTAGATGAGAGAAAGTTTAAAGGGGCTTGGGCGCTTTAAATGCACACATAGGCTTTCTGCCGCTGCTTAGCACTGTAGCTGCGCAGCTTCGCATCCGCCTGCCGGCAAAAGAAAAAAAAAGCCGCGGTTTGGGCCGCCCGTGCGGAAGCTGCTTCTCTTTTTGCAGCGTCCTCCGAGGCGGCGGTTTGGAAGCTCCGGGTCCGAAACGGACCCAGGTGAGGCGTCTTCACTGCCCCCCCGTGTGGAAGCTCCAACACCTGAAGCACGCCCCCGGGGCGGGCCGTCTGGAAGCTCCGCATTCAGCTAAATACACCTCCAAGACGTCCTCCCCTGCCCGTCTGTAACCCGCCTAAGACTCTGGGTCCTCTAGCAGAACTCTGTGTCAATTTTTGCCAGACGTTGATCATAAAATCACAATGGAAGACCTAGAGATTCCTAGAGAAATCATATTAATGAAATCTGCAAATCATCAAATCCATTAAAGGGAAACCAGTGAATGTGGGGGGACTGATTGTAGTAAGAGATGAAGTGTTAATTGTAAAGTAGTATCAAACTGTATCTTTTATTCTTACTTTTGGACAGAGATGTCACAGTGTTTAAATGTTAGGATGGCAGTTGAAGTGGTGTTTTGTAGATTATAGTAAACAAATGGCTGGCTTTATGAAAAAAAGATTTCTGGTTGGGTAGACTGGTGGTATCACATAGCTTTCTGTTATTTGCAACTGTTGGGAGAATTGTACATGGATAAAATAATGGGTTGACCAATGCTCAGTTCACATTCTACTCAGGGAGATGTATTTGGGCAGTTGTGGTGGGGGATTTAGTCAAGAAGACAGAAGGGGGAAATAGAAGAAACTATAGTTTAAAGGTCACTTAAGACAACAACATGAAAAGTTTATCTCAGCTATAGTTAGACTGTGAGCAGCAGGCAGTGAGCTTGAGGTGAGAGTAGATCTTGGACCAGAATGAAGGCTGCAGAAGAGGTCTGGCTAGAAGCCTTTTCTATACCCAAGTACAGAAAAGCCTAACTAGGAAAAAACAAACAAAGAAACACTTAACTTAGACTCAGAACAGATGGGCCAAAAGAAGTGGCTTCCCGCCATTTTGAGGGTGTGGTGTTTATACGATGCATGCCCCTCAAAGTGGCCTGAAGCCACTCCGACTCCATGCTCTGGTCCTTTGGACAGGAGCAAAAAGGAGCCAGTCTAATCTGTCTCCTGACGGTGTGGGTTGAATCCTGTTGTGGTGGCCCCCTTTTGGAGCGGGCTGTGTGGTCACTTGTGGTCAAAGTGGCCTGGGGCACTCTTTCCCACCTGTCTGCTCTGGCTCTCATCATAGACAGTCATTGAAAAATCTTACAAGATACTTGGCTATGATTGAGAGAGGATTTAATATGCTTTGATATAGCTGATTTTTAAAAACAAAAGGACATCTGTACTGTATGTAAATGATTTTTTAAAACAAAGTTTATTATAGTATGTGAAGTCGAAGGCTTTCATGGCCAGCATCCATCGTTTTTTGTGGGTTTTTTGGGCTATGTGGCTATGTTCTGGAAGAATTATTATTTATTCCTGAAGTTTCGCCAGCATCTATGGCTGGCATCTTCAGAGAATGTTGGTGAGCATTATCTGCTGGCAAAGCCCTGACCCTGGGTGATTTCTCATTCGCTTTTGCTGAGTCCTCATTTTGCTATTCTTCATAATAGCATTCTCTGTTATTATAGTACTTTATGCTCATAATAGGTTGTTTATTGAATTGTGTATTGTTATATTTATATGATTCTGTTTGAAGTCACCAATAGTTAGAGATCCAGCTCAAATTTGTGGTGAAATACTCTACAGACACAACGTCCAACAAAAGTGATAGTGTTTTAATTACAAATTTGCACTCAAACATACATATTTTGTGTATTCTAGTTGCAGAAAGTAATTATTTATTCTGCTTTATACTACTCATGTAATTTTAAAAATGTATTTGTCTTCCAGTCTGTGGCCAAGACAGGGCGGTTGCTGATCAGTCATGAAGCCCCCATTACAGGAGGTTTTGCATCTGAAATTAGCTCCACAGTTCAGGTAATGTATAGTTTATGGTAATATAGGCCAAGATCCTGTGATGTATTTCACCATCTAGTATCATGGAGTCTAGCAGAAGTACACCACTGGATTCTGGCCATAGTATGCTTGACTGTTTTCTACAATAATATTAATTGTCTTAAGATATGTGTTTTCAAAGGTTGAATTGCAGTTTTCTGGATGCATCTTACTGTCTAAATAAACTTTTGGCTGGGATTTGGGATGGTTAAAAAAGTTTTGTAATTGTCTTTAACACTTGGATAGTTAGTGCCCAGCATACTGTTAGTGGCATGTGTACATGTAAATAATATTTACACTTGTGTATATCATTTTTGAATGGTGCAGAGAGACCTATTCTCTTAGTCTTACACTCCATCTGGAAACTTCTCCTGTTGTCAGCTGTCAAGCCCCAGGAGGATCTGCTGCTCTCCAGTGATGGAAGATGGAAGAAGGAGAGGCGATTAAGTCCATGAAAACATGGGAGAAGGAAAAGGAGGGTGCACTGTATCTGTATGTGCATCCTAATTTTTCCCCTCCCATTGAGCTTAGTTGAATTGCTACTTCATGGTCTGATTCACTGCCCCCTCCATCCCTTCCCCACTGGTAAGGGGTGAGCAGCACCAACCCCTCCCAGGGCTTGATAGCTGTGGTGAGAGGCAGGTGGAAGGAGATGGGACTGTGTAAGGGGAACTATGTTCTGATATAGGATCTTGGCCAGTGTGTATTTAGCTTACTATCAGGGTAATAAATAGGTACTTCTTAAGAAATTTACTCAGCTTTACCCAGATCAATGTTGATGCTTTCACTTACAGTCTGAGTGAAACAAAACTTTTAATAATAGCACTTGTAGTTAAAATTGGTTTCACACTAAGAGTTATACAAAATGGGCCAAAAACAGGAATTTTCTGAAAAGGCCAGTTGATCCTGAGCTTGCACATAATTTTTGGTTAATATCTACATAATAAAAAGTTCATTCGTATGGTGTATGGTTACAGTGGAAATTTTCTGGTAGATGATTAAAATGTTTCAGCTGATTAAAATGTTTCACAATTATCTGCCTCCTCACAGGGGTAGTTTATTGATAGCCAGTTTACACATTACCACGTTGTTTCTGTATATCTGTGTAATGAGCCATATAAAGTTTTAAAGAAAGATGCATTTAAGAACACATGGGGTAAGTATGCTGGGTGAACTAGAGGTAACTGAAGTCGAAAACACATTCCTGAAATAACCCATTTTGAGACCACATTAACTTCCCTGGCTCAATGCTAGGGAATTCTGGGAACTGTAGTTTTGTGAGACATTTAGCCTACAATTCCCTGTATTCCCTAGCACTGAGCCAAGGCAGTTAAAGCAGTCTCAAACTGCATTATTTCTGCAGTGTGTCTTGAACCTTAGTTTCCTGGTGTACCCCTCTTTTCCAAATGTGTGATTTTCACAATAATGCATGAAATAATTTGGGACCTTGGTTTCCACCAGACCTTTTGTGCACTACCCTATTCAACTACACTAAACATTGGAGATTCTTGGAAAACAGAAAGGCCTTTCACTTTTCTAAATGTCTCTGAAGCTTTGTCCAAGACCAGGGAGTGCCATTTTTTGAGCCTTGACTTTCTGAAATTCTGCTGATTTTCTGTCGTTGCTTTAAAATGTGTGTTTGCTTTTGGCAAACTGATGGATGTATTTCTCTGCAAATAATTTCACATTACATCAGCATGTAAAGTTTTACACTTTAGTTTTAGTTTTTAAGTGAGAGTTTAAAACTGACGTCAGAAAGAAAATCGATCTGCAGTGGTCTGACTAGCTTACTGGCTTCTCAGTTTTGGCCAAGTCTGGTATTTGCATATTGAACCCTTTCTGAATATTGTATTGTTATTGTATTGTATTGCATTCTGTTAGCGACATATGGATTGGAGGTGAATGGTGCAACAGATGTACTTTGCTGACAGTGATGGAAGAGCATATAGCAATGATGTGCACTGTAGTTGTGCACTGTGCATTTGGGTTGCACATTGCAGTTGTGAATTATGCTTTGAACTCTGGAAATTGCACATTTCACAGCAACATCCAGTCATTGACACATGTTGTGCAATGTTGCTATTCTGCATGGGAGTTGTGCAGGGATGGGATAACATATCTCCATGAGCAAATATTTAAACTTCATGAAAAGAAGTTTAACCATCATTTGCTATCTTACTTAAGAAAGAAAGCTACTCTATTAAAAAATACACTGAAATAGAAAATTGAAAAACTCTACTCCCCCCCCCCCAACTTGTTTGACTGAAGAGGCAACAGGACATACCTGTCCAAGGGCACACAACATGAGGAGGTCTGTCTGTTGGCTCATATCCATGCAAAAACATGAATCTTGCGTTTAAGCCGAGTGGCATCTTTGTTACCTCTAACACATGTTTGGGTGATCTGATACTGAAATAGTTACATGAATGCCGTGTAAAACTGTGTTAAGTTCTGCCCAAAGATGTTATCTCCAGTTTTATGCATAAAACACAGTTGTCTGTAATACTGTCAGCGATATCAAATGCCAGCTTGTATTCTTACAAGGCTTTGTCTTAAAGTCAGCATGGTTGTAATTTTTAAAAGCAATCTACGGTATTTCACAAATGATTTTTACAAAGATTTTAAAATATAAGTTGGTGCATTCTGAAATCCAAAAAATACTCTAAAGCTAAAACTTTTTTCATGAGTGGTTGAGATATGACATCTTTTCTTTCTGATGGTTTAATGTACGCAAACTTTATTTCATGTGCAAAATTATTTTTAACAATTGTTTAAAATTACCTTCACACTATGTTTATAAGTTGTTTATGAGACATAAGTGAATTTAATGTTTACGCTTGGGGCCCATCTTCAAGATATCTCATTATGTATGTGTAGATATTCCAAAATCTGTAATAATCTGAAATACGGAAAACATCTGGTCTCAAACATTTTAGATAAGGGATATGGCCATCTGTCAGTACTGCTTTGATTATGTATCCCTGCATGGCAGGTTTTTTTTTTGTGAAAACTTTATTCTGAAAATTCTTATTTCATGTAGTAGAATTGTTGTTTCACATAACCTAAACCACCTTAATTAGTCTACCCTTCCGGCATATAATTGTTGTTGTTATATTTCTACTCTTTCATACTATATAGCTTTAATGAGCAATCCTTTGCTTCTTCTGAGAGTAGTAGAAGGGCTGCAGAATGTCGTGATTCTGACTGCACGCTTCTTTATATGTATGGTACTAGAAGATGAAGAACAATAACATCCTTATAATAGCCTTTTGTACTGTTGCTCAGTTTCTTGTAGACCTCACAGTACGGATGAAATAACGATATGGAAATGGAAATTTTCCATCTACTCCAACTGGACTCCTCTTATTTGAGTTTTATTACTTCCATGCACAAAAAGTAAAAGCCAGCTCCAGTCCCTGAGATTCTTGGCATTCCCACCTTGCACTTCATCCAGCAAAAATGGATGGGGGGGGGATATTTTCATGGCACAGGCATGTCAAACTCTGAAACCTTATTTTCATAGTGAAGGCAGTGTATGTAAGAAAGTAATAATGAAGCTGAATCTTTTGTGTGCCTAAAACAACATTTTTCCCCATTTTATAAATCACATTTTATATCTGATTGTACATTTGTATTTTATGAAAAGTGACAATGACTTAGCTAAAGCAACAAATTCAAAAAACTTTTTAAAATGGTGATTTGCAAGACAATCCTCTAGGAGTGGAGGAAGTTGCCATTTCCAAAATCATGTGAGCCTGGGTAGGATGCTTTTACCATTCGTCTTCCAACACTTTCTTCCAAGAATCTCTCCCACTGACATCAGTGGGCTGATTTAGTTCATGGCCCCAGCTGTGACCTTATCAAAGGAAGGAATGAACATAAGATCCTCTGGCTTTCTCTACAATGCTCCTGGCCTCACCACTTTCCTGGCCTCACCACTGTGAAAGCATTTCCCACCTCTGCACCTGAAGGAATTTTGCCCAAATAGAAAGAGAATCACAACATTCTTCAGCCCTTCTAACTACTCTCAAAAGAAGCAAAGGATTGCTCATTAAAGCTATATAGTATGAAAGAGTAGAAATATAACAACAATTATGTGCTAAAGACACTTGCCATTGTTATTTCACAGAGCTATTTGGAAGTCCCACTGGGCTTTCTCCCAGGTGTAGGATTCCAACCTTCATCAGACTGAACTTGGAGCCTATCATTCCATTTGCATTGAGGGGGAACAGAAAAATATTGTGTTTAATGGTATGGAATAAAAATTGTGTGCTCATGGATTCTTCTTCCTGAGATTGCACATATAGGATGAAGGAAGAGCAGAATAGTTTTCTTCATTTCTTCTTGATATTGCTTAATTTAATAGATTTGTTCTTGAGAGGGTACAGAAAAAGAATTCCACCTGTTACAATAGGTTAAGTTTCAGTTCTGAGGTGCTGTGTATGAATATAGGCAACTTGCCATAAGTTCTACATTTATTGAAGTAAGCTCCAGGAATCTCTAGCTAGAACTAATTGTGTGATTTGTGAAAATATGCTGAGCTTACCTTTTCTTATTGGTTTGGGAATTTTCCTCTGTCATAGCCTTCATATGGTTTTGGTCTGGAGAGTGTGGCTTTTATTTAATAAGACTCACCAAGCTACAGCAGAAACAGAATTAACATGCCATAAAAAGTAGTGAGCTCTCATATAAGTGCATGCAGGAAAGATTGTTTGTTGAAACTAAGTATATCAAAGGTTAGAGCAGGGTGGGCAAAGGGTGGCCTGTGGGCCATAAGTAGCCCCCCCAGGACCTTTTTTTATATCCTCAGGGTTCATAATTGTTTTTGCACGTACACCTCCCCGAATGTCCCAAAATTACTTCTGTGAGATGCAGAGGCATTTCTACCACATTTATAAACCCCCAAGAGGTTAAAAACAATAACAACAATTTTGTAATTTTTTTTGAAGAAAGTATTTGATTTTGGAGGTGTGGAGAGCATTTTCACTGCATTTGAGGGCCCATGGAACAATTTAAGCCCTGGAAAAAGACCACTTTTCTCCCAGTAATGAGACTCACAGTAGCTAACAACATATTTAAAAATACTACACTATACAAAGTTTAGGGCAAGTAAAACTCTCTCTCTCTCTCTCTCTCTCTCTCTGTGTGTGTGTGTGTGTGTGTGTGTGTGTAGGTGGAAGAGACTGCACCCACTCCAAGGATTACTGAGAGATCAATGTGTCTGTCCCCCTAATCCTACAAAGTTACCCACCCCTGAGTTAGAGGGAGTTTGCTGGACCTAAATATTATGTCTGGCTTTCTGGAAGAGAAAGTCTTGTTAACAATGATTGATTCTGGTTTTCCAGCTTGTGAAAAAGGTTGATAAGACAATTTCACTCTTGAAATGTTTGGAAAAGATAGTTTATTGGTGGTATCCACCTGTTGCAGAACGCACTAACATTTTATGTTATTGTGAGATGCCATAATTCTGAGCAACAGTTATTCTTAGCTTCTGTAGGCACAGAACCAGTTGAATTATGCCCTCCCATGGTCGTGTCCTGCTGGCCCCTATGAATGGCTGTTTCGGCATCAATTGCAAGGTAGTTTCGTTGGGGGACTGCTTATATGGGGTTGCTGGAGGTTGGCAGAGCTTCTGACAAAAACGTTTATATAACTTTCTAGAAGGTTCCGAACGGTGCTCTGTGCAGGTGCAGGATAATACATTTGTGTGTGTTCACAGATGACCACTCAAGGAACTACAGTAACAGGTATGCAGCCTGCCCATCTGTAGACTCAGAATCACTTGTACTTTCCTATAATTTACATCTTGAATGTGATTGACATTTCAAACATTCAAAATTGGTAAATTGATCCTTCTCCACATCTCAGCTTTCAAGTGGAAACTCTTTCTCTTCTCATCTTAGTTGTTCAGTCTCAAGCAAGAAGAGCCCGAATAGTTCCCCACGCTGAACAAGCCCAGCCTACCCTTAAAGCAGGCAATTCCTTGGGCCTGGCAAATGCTTGTTACCTCTCCCTGCACCTTTCTTTCTATTCCACCCTTGTTATCTCCTGTCAAAGCCCTGCTTCTCTTCTCACATCACTATACAGTAGTGGTTCCCAAACTTCAATATCTAGAAAGCTGATGGATTTTCTCTTTGTAGCTTGAGTTTTATTTCACCTCTTATCACTTGTGTGACCTGAGAAATAATGTTAACAGTTTGGCTCGGCACTGCTTTCATTGATGGCAATGTTAGTCATGAAAGTTCACTTTGGAAGCATAAAGAAGATACAATATAGCTTAAATTACAAGTTTCTTCTATCCTGTTAACTTCAGGGTCTACTGGAGCCAATAAACTAATTGTTTGTCGTTATCTGGTACAGTATAGAGACCCAGAATACAATGATAGCAGAACAGAGGAAATGTTCTCAGTTAAATTTAGGTGATCTCTTATTAGTTCCAGATAACTTGTAAAGTATTTTGCTCAATTCAGGAATACCTTTGTGTGGTCTAGATTTGATATATTTCCTTTTCATTGCTGGAGGGCAGGTTTCTGCATATACTATATCAAGAGAGACTTTGCCTGTGGTTTGGGTGAAGTTTAACCCCTTTTCAAGTGTTCATGACATACTCTTTTTATAGGATGCTTGGAGTCAAACTCTTCTACTGAAAGAAAACCATACAGAATCTGTCTTTCCTTGTGAAAATAGTATTACTTTGATAGCTGAATGTGTAACATGTTTCTGCATTTAGGATGATTTGCTATGCTGATATAGCAGTTTAGTCCAATATTTATTGTGTTTATAGTGTTTTATACTGTTCAGTCTGATTGGTTTTTATTGTGACTGTGCGTATTACGTAGTGAATCCATGGTTCAGTTCCAAGACTCCCCTGGATACCAAAATCCATGGATGATCAAGTCTCAGTAAATATAGTGGCATAGTAAAAGGGTGTCTCTTACCTAAAATGGCAAAATTAAGGTTTGCCTTTTGGAATTTATGCACACACACACAGTCCCCCCCTCACATTCACAGGTTTGACATTAGTGATTTATTTTGGTTATTTGCATATGTTAAACCTTGAACGCCTCCCACCCTGGAAAGACTTGGAAGAAATGTCTGAAGCCTTTCCAGGGTGGGAAGGGGCCAGAGGAAAGGAGCACCCCATTCCCTGAGCCCCTCCCCTCCTGGAAATGGCTGCTTTGTGGGGGAGGAGTTATTTATGGATTTTCCACATTCGTGGGGTTCTTGTTCCCCTAACCACCACGAATGTGGAGGACTGACTGTATTAATATTTTCAAGCTATGGATGGTTGAATTCTCAGATTAAAAAATTGGTGAATATGAAGGGACAGCTGTATATGGTGTTTAAAGGTCTGTGACCAAAATTAATGTATATAGTCATTCATTTATATTTACTGCAAATATGCTTCTCTTCAGTATTTTTTTTTAATTTGCTGTAGATGTCTTATTTGCCTAGGGGAAAGTAGTTGTGTTATACCTGTGTATTTATGTTTGTCAATTAGATTATAGTAATGTTTTGTTATTTCAAGAGGACCAAAAATATGTCCACCCCTGCTGTACTGCAATACATTTTGGTTTTCCTTTTTAATCACTTTCCTTCTAGTGGGTTTAGCACATGCCTATGCCATACCATTACACAATTCACTCTCTCTAAAATGTGTTTTGGGTTATACTTTCTCTAAAGCATATATTTGCAGCTGCAAAAATACAATTTTAATTCAAACCAATCTGGTAGAAACTGTACTTGTAAACATAAATTTAACCTGTATAAATGGGAAGACATTGATTCAAAATGCTGCTTCTTATTATACAACTTAACAGTTAACAGTAAAGGTTTCCTTTTTATCTCAAAGAATATATCAATGTTGATAGCATCAGCATTTTGAACAAGTATACATATTTAACCACACAATGACGTATGCTTCTTCAGTATGTATGTTCAGTAGTATTTATTTTAATTTATTGTCCTTTTTTATATTTAATAGAGATCATATGCTACACTGTTACATCTTTAATTTGTAGTTTAATTTCACTGTTGTAAAACAAACAAAATTATGTCAGTCGAATTGGCTTCAGACTGTCTATTATGAGTCACTTCTACTTGACATAAGATTGACTGATGGCACTGAGCTGTAAATAGGTTATTTGAAAAAGTTCTAACATATGCCTTTGCTCAAAAATAAAAAGGCTCATAAGTATCTTATATTTTGTTTGGCGTTGTTATTTAAATAGAAACAGAATAGCTTTGAATAACAAATTGAAGGAGTTACTGTTACATTTGCCAGTCTGGAAAGGCAATATCCGATAATATAGTCTTATGCCATAAGGAAAATGATCGTTTCCTACCAAAATTCAGGATTCATAGGGGATTCCAGTTGATTCTTGGAAAATCCATTTTTAATCATTAGAGATTATTATAGCTACATGTATACACTCCCCATTTTTAGCAAGATTGTTGACAACAAGTGCTACCAATATGTCTGCAAATGCTATGTATTTCTCACAATCTCAGAGTTCCTTTGGAATACCAATAGCTTAAAAAATACACTACATTTAGATATGTGCACTGCTCAGGCATGAAATATATATTGAAAAATATGCTTCAGTCTTTCTTGAGAGGAAAACCACTACATTTATCTTACCAAAATAAAATTAGATGGAGGATTAGTAAGGCTTGACTCACAGGAAAGTCTCTGTTCCAGAGTAGATGCCAAATGTCAGTGGTGCAAATACATGTACAATATGAAAGTAGTTTTTTTTTTATTAATAGCACTCACAGATTTCACAACTGTAATGGCATATCAGAATGTGGAAAAATTGGCTGATATAATTTCCATAATTTGTAGTTCACGGGAAAGATACATTTTACTCATTGACAAGAAGTAATTAACTCCTCATAGCCAAAATGTGAATAATAACCTTTCTCTTCCAGGAATCACTTAGATATTAGCATGTTTAAGATCTGTTACTAGTTAGTGACATATGAACACAGAGAGTTGAGTTTGGCTTATACTTTAGTTAACTCTGAAGATATTAACAGGAATGATTGTGTATCACTTTCAAGTATTTTTTAAAATACGAATGCAACTATTGCAGCAATATTAGCATTACCAGACAATAGAATATATTTAAATTGGATTGCTTTTCATAGTTCTCTCCCCTGCTTACAGAATTGTTAGACTTTCTCACCATTATTGGCTTGTTTAGAAATAGAATCTGCAGGATCATTCAGTTTTGATAATTCTACGACAACAGAGGTTAGGGCATATATGTGTGTGTGTGTGTGTGTGTGTGTGTGTTTATAGACAAGGTTTCTGCTTTTGTGTTAATGAAATGGCAAATACATATAGGCCAGAATTCAGCTAGGGACAGCTGCACACGTAAGTGTCCTTCAGACGTGTGGATGTCTTTTTTTCAGGTACTGCAGAAAATGGTATTCTGGTCCCCACACAGTGTTGAAAGCCCCCTTCTAACCTATGTTTAAAGCCTTAAAACTGCTTCAGACTGGCTTTCCATGCTGTAATCTGAACTGGAAGGATTGGAGAAGCAATCCCTCCCTCGCTTCCCCTCCACCAGGAGCTGTGATGATTACAGAAACACTGAGGCCTCTAAAGCACCCCCATAGATCTTAGTGTTGATGTCTCTGTTGTGAGTCCAGGTATTTGGGGGAGGGGGGAGGTATTGCCAGACATCCTTTGAACGCCTAAGTGATGCAGCTTCAGAACTTTAAAGTAGATGTGAGATGGTATATAGGTTAGCATAGCATAAGATCTGCATGCATATTGTTACGCTATGCTGAAGGGATGTTTAACTGAGGCCGTAGTTTTATATGCAACAATCCTTTTAAAAACTATAGTGCTTTCCCCCAATATACAGTAGTTTGGTCAACAGTCACAGTGATAATTGGACATAGCTTTCACTAAGTCACATCTACTAATGGTATACTAATGCTAATACTTGGTACCTCAGATATTGATTTGTTCACTTGTTTGTGCAATTTTATGAGTACTTTTATAGACACTGAAACAAGGTACAGGGGCATTGTCTGAGCAGGCTTGGTAATTTAATTGGTCATAACAATTAACGTCTGCCTAGCTGGTACACTCTTTGAACTCCCAGCAACATGAGACAGGGTGCTATTCATCATGGGAAGAGGGAAGCACTTCAGAGTTTCATTTGCAGGTGCTAATAATCCTATGTTCAATAAGAAGGTGGTGAAGGCATCCACAATTTCAGAGGAAAAAAGGCTGTTAATCTTGACTTGGATGCTTCAGCATATAGATTAGAAATAATGCAATGTCATTTTTCAAGTCAAGTGAGCAATGCATTGTAGGTGTTTGAGCCGTAGAATTATTTTAAAGATGTTATGGTTGTGAAGACACTTCTTTCATCAGACCAAAAAGAAATAAATGTACAGTTTTTCCAAAGCATATAGATGATACAAACTGAGCATATTTGCCACAATACAAATTTAATTTGTTTCTTTAAAAATTCAAGCATACGTTTTTGGCATTGGATTTAAAAGGTGAATATAAATCTGGCAAACCTGTTCACTTAATTTTGTTGAGTCCTTAGCCTACTGGTATATGCAGTCATGGGATGCAGCAGATTTTTTAAAGGCAAAAAGATATTTGAGATTATTAATGAGTAGAAAATAAAACCTTGAAAATTTACCTTCCAATTTGGCTTTAATTGCAAAAAGTCAGTTTAAATAAGAAATACATTTCTCTAGTACTTATTAAGTGAAATTGCCCATTTTGCTAGAAGGAGGGAGAGAATCAAAAGATCTTTTGACAATGACCATCTTGTAAAATTTTGCTAAGTAGATGATATGCTCAAAGCTGTTAGCCTGATGACTGAGCGAGTATGTTAGGGTACGTAGCTGCAATTGTTATCATTTCATTGGTAGGAACCCAAGTTTATAATGAACCTCTGCTTCCGTTATCTGTTCCTACTCATATCTTCTGTAATTCTACCTATAGAATTAATTTTGTCTCCTTAAAAATATTGCATTCAGTTATATTAATATGATTTCAAAATACATTAAATAGTTGCAATGAAACCAAATGATCCAGCACTTTAGCTTTGCTAGGCACTGAGAAATTAGTGTAGAGGTCGAAACAAAAAAGTATTATTAATTTTGTTTGGGCACATACATGCTCTTTGGAGATTGTACATTTAAATATCAGTGTCTTGATATGTAAAACTTTTAAGACAAGAAAAATATTCAGTGTTAGGAGAAAAGACAGCAGTATCTAAGTTAAGGTATCCATGCTATGAAGAAAATGTTGATTAGACAAAGTCCACATTACAGAAAGAGAATGGTTAGACCACCTTTGTGAAAACTATTTAAGACATATGCAACAAATACAACTTCCCCCCCTAAGTGATGGTTTTACCTCACAATGTTTATTTAGTCTTTAAAGATGAATGTGATAGTTTTTGTTAAACTACATACAGAGTATATGTGGAATTGTGCTTAATATTTTTTCTTTCATATATTACACTTATTTCTCCCTCCCAATCATGTAAATCATTTTTTACTTAATTTATTTAAGACATATGTGCATGGATTTGTAAGTGGCTACATCCTAAATATGAAGATTTTGTTCTTCATTGCTGAAGTAATGCTTTTGTCTCACAATTTTTATTTGGTCTTCAATGGTTAATGTTATAATTTGGTAAAGTTTGCATACAAATTCTCTTTTTAAAAATTATAGATTTTATCAGTTTTTCCCTTCTATTCCAGCATTTTGAAGCATATGCTCTGTAATCCCCCACCCCTGTATAGAATAGAAACTTCTTTTGCAGATGGTTTCTGTCTAATAATATACATCAAACTATATGCTACTCTTTGGCTAATCTATATTCTTGTTCTTGTATATAATGTTAAAGTCTGATTTTATTTTGTAGTGAATATTTGTGGAGGAAGAATTTTTCATGATGGCATGGGTGTTTAGTCATTTTCTAAATATGTTCACATTCATTTTGGAGATGTGAAATCCACTTTATTTTAATGGTATTTTATAACAATAAAGCTAAGACTGATACATGTAATTTAGGTAACGTTAAACCATAGTGAAGAATGTTATATGTGGCTACAATTTATTTGAAAACTGATCGGTAGTAATATAAAGCAAGTTAGGTAAACAAACTTTTATTATCCTATGTGTGCTAATATGCAGGCATGTTGTAAAGAAATGTGTCAGCTGCACAACTGTTATTTTTATATTTTGTTTCATACTAAGACCTTTTGGCAGCTGTGATTTTTCCAGGACTTATACATGACAGTTTTTTGGCTCTGATTTGGTTAGTTCCTAAGTAGCTCCTTTTGATCTATGTCATGCTACATTAATATGCTGTTGCTTATTGATTTGCTGCTTTGTCATAAATTTGGGATTGTAAGAATTATTATACAATAGTGCTCTGATTATTTTGTAGCTGTGAATAAGATAACGATCCTGCATTTACAGGGAAAATAGCTACACTTTTTATTGTTTTTCGTTTAGCCGTCCATTTTTAGCTAGTTTAATTTTCCTTGTTACTATCTGAAATATAGTCAGCTATGTCCTTTGGGTAAAAAGAACAGAACTTAATTAATGATTATATTGCTGCCTATCTTGATGTCTGGTTGAAAGGTTTTCTTGCCTCTGTGTTGCCTCTTAGGAGATGGCTGCACTAACTGATGCACTTGATTGTGGCCTTCAGGATTTCAGCTTTGAAAGCAAGTTTCCAAAATAACTCTTTCCAAAGCATTGTATCGAGGCATTGCAGAAAGCATTTTACTTGAAAACTAGGGTATGTTGAGATGGAATTCAGGCATTTGGTTCAACATATTTAGTCTGATTGATTTTCATTGTGATGGAATGTGTATAATACAGAGAACAGATTCCAGCATAGAATTGTATTTATTATTATTATTATTATTATTATTATTATTATTATTATTATTATTATTATCCTTTATTTATAAAGCGCTGTAAGTATCTTTTAAATTATGAAAAAAAGAAAAAGGAAACCTTTAGATTTCAGTATGCTGAACAAAATTGAATCCCAGTACTAATTGTTCATGCATAGGTTTTCCTTATTTCTTTGCTTAATAATTAAATCATATTCCTTTCTTTTTCTTCTAGCACATTTTTCTGAAATCTGTCTAATAGTTACAGATATATGACAAATGAGATGCTATGTATCTTTAATTAATTGTTTTCACATGAGCATACTTAATATGTATTAACCACATAATTTTTAGTATTTAAAAATTATTAGGCTTTATTTACAGCATGTTAGAAATATTTAAATTAAATGTAATGCCAGATAAACATGATTGGACAAGTATTTAGATATATTTAATGGGAATACAATGTAATCACTATTTAGACATTTTTAAATAGACTACAATTTAACTTAAATACTACTAGTATAAATACTGTAACTCCCAGTAAGCAAATCACATGCACTCAGCCTCTGGGGAAAGCAATGGCAAACATCTTCTGAATAAATCTTGCCAAGAAAACCCCATGATAGGTTCGCTTTAGGGTCTCCATACATTGGAAATGACTTGAAGGCACACAACAACAAAGCTAGTTACTCTATCACTTTTTTTTTGCAGTTCGTTACCATATTTTAGGTAGTTAGCAAACAGAACTTTTTTAAAAATATGTTTTTTCCTGTTTCTAAAACTTAGCACGTGATTATCAAGTTTAGCAAGAACATAATTTTACATTTTAAAATGTGTTTGCATGGAAACTATTTTACCAATACCACTGAAAATTCAGTAAATTGATCTATGAAACCTTTTTTAGGGAAAGAAAAAATGACCATAACATTGATAATGAATGATATAATGATATTCCTTGTTCAGTTATAATGAGTAAATGAAGATGATGTAGTTGATATGAGAGCTATTTAAAACTTACTGTAAAAATTCAGATATAACTGAACATTATTTTCATTGTTTCATTTTACTTTAAATGATGTTAATGTTTAAGTAGAAACTTTTATGATTCATTGCAGCAGCACAGCTGAACTGTAACATCCATGTAGTCCAAAAGGTATACAAGAAACAGCTTGCATATATGAGAGTCCAAGGACAACTCAGATGGTGATCTTGAAAAAAGAAAATAATTTGAGAGCGCCGTGCTTTTATTGGAAAGCTGAAATGTATGAATCCTAAAGTATTTAAAGATTGGCTGCTCATCCAAATGCAGTCAAACTTTTACTGTTCAGCATTGTCACACAAAGGAACTATCTACAAGACCAAGTTTCTGCAATTAATTCCTGGAAGGTCCCTTGGGTGGCTAGCACTGAATGGTGTATTATTAAAAAGAGGCCAGTATCACATTTCGTTTAAGAAATGTGAATGTTACAATGCCATGCATTTGGTCATATAAAAAGCTGGGTTTTCCTACAAGTGCCTTTCAGTTTAAAATGCATGTGAAAATATATAAAATCTTTATGCTGCTTTCTGTGGGGTTATGTCTTTTTTCATGTAAAAAGCTGCATTTTCCTGAAAATACTTTTCAGTTTAAAATGCATGTGAAAATATATAAAATCTTTGTGCTGCTCTCTGTGAGGTTTGAAATTGACAAACCTGTCATAGCATCTGTGTAAACCGTCAAAAGATATCAATATAGAGCTGTTCTAGTCTCTAAAACATGAGAGATCACTTATGGTTGATTACTCTTTCAACAGTTAATTGGATGAAAATTGGGGGAATAAACAGACCTTTAGGTGAATTAGAAATACAGTTTATGAAAACATCTTCTGTTGTACAGTGAACCCTTGGTATCGGGTTTGGTTCCAGGACCTCCCCCCAACTCCTTAGACACCTAAATCTATTTATGCTCAGGATACACAATGGGGGTGTAAATTAGTGTCCCTTATATAAAATGGCAAAATCAAGGTTTGTATTGTGGTAGGGTTTTTTTTATATAATATTTTCAAGTTGTGGTGGTTGACACTGTACAGAGGGATTCCAAGAGCCAACTGTACTCTAGAGTATTGTGGACCTGATTTTGGGCAACATTTTATTGGCGAGGTTCATCCTAACCTCAGTGTTTTTGTTCATGTTCCATAGTCTCTGAACACATATAGTATAAGAACAGTTGATATTGGTTAGATCCAGATTCAGTTACAGGAGGTGTTGTTAGTGGAAATGCTAGAGAAGGCAGTTTTAACTTCTCCCACTAGCAGTCATGCTTCCTGAAAAGCTAAGTGTTGGGGACTTACAGAACATGAAATAAAAGTTTCTGCCCTCCCTTTAGCTGGATTGGAATTCTGTCAGTGGAAGGAATCTTTCTGGATCTCGCATGGTGAGATGAGTGAGTTTTGACTATCATATCATTTCTAGCTAATGCAGTAGTAGGATATTTCTTCCATGTACCCTTGTTGCATTTGTGTGCTTTTAATGCTGATAATCAGGAGAGACAGGCACACATTTCTGCTAAAGCTAGAATAAGTGGGAATGTCTCTTTACAATTTTTATAGCTCTATCCCACTGAGCATTAAATCTGTTTCATCTGATTTGATCAACTGCTATTCTTTCTGAGAGTATTTTTTTTAGGAGGATAAGATGGAAGTCGTGTGGAGCAAAGGAACCATTTTTATAATCAATGTTAAAAACAAATTCACATCTTGCACAAATGTACAAAAACATAGTATAGTACATTACTGAAAGACATAAACTAGACATTGCAGCATTTCTAAGAAATATTGAGGAGAAAAAAGTAAAGTGTTCTGGGATGTAATCTAAAGGAGGGAAGGGCAATGATGTTGCATTTAACTCATTTAATTTTCATTATATCATTTAAAATTGCTTTTTTTAAAGAAAAGTTTTATTAGTTAAAATCACCTGTTACAAATCATACCAATCATACAAATCAAGCAAGTCAGATAATCTAAATAAGGATTCAAGAAGCGTACATTATAAATTGTACACATATCTTCTTCTATAAATCTTATCCTCCCCCTTCTTATAAAATTCCAAGTAGCAGCTTTCTTTGTAATTTTATCTTACTTTGTCAGCTGAGTTTCAGACTGATACTCTGTTTAAAAGAAAATAAAAATTTAAGCAGACGAGTAACATCTTACTGAATAGATTTATTAATTGCGAAGAGAGTAATTGAAGGAAAATCTGAAACCAATGCATAATATTAGAAGTTGCTTTTGTCTGTTTGAAAGGGAAAGTGTTGGTAAAAATAACTTGTAAAAGTATAATCTTAACTTAATCTGTATTTAAAGCATTGGATTCATGCTAAACATAAGAACATTTTTAAAACTCAGAAAGGCATTATCTTAGGCTGAAATTGTTTGCATGCATGGCACCATGAGGTAATTGCCAAAGGTCCACCGCTTTGGCAGAGCTGACTAATACTGATGTATTATTTAGGTATCCTTTGTCCCTGTGGCACAGCTGTGAGGCACCGTTTTAAATTTCTCACTGTGTGTTCCAACACAGTGTTAAAAACTTCCCAGCTGGCCACTGTTTCCTCCAGATAGACCTATTCTCAGCAGTAAGAAGGCAATTATTGAAGCAAGTTTTAAATAATTTAATTAAATAATTTAAAACATATACCTAAAGGGGATAAATTGTAGTTAAATATACAGTTAAAGACCTATTGAGTGAAAAGAGCTTCTAAAGTCCTCTCTTCAAAAAGCTTAAGTCCTAAAAGCCTGTCATTTTTAATGGCCTTTGCTTGCTGACAGAAAGACTACATTAGGGGGAGGCACTCTGACCTCCCTGGGAATGGAGTTGCAGAGCATTAGGACAGTCACCAAGAAGGCATTGACATGCATCCCCATCATTTCTGTGAAGGTGGCAGGGCTAAGAGAAGGCTCTGTCCTGAGGATCTCATGGCACGTACAGGCTTATGGCCTGATCTAGACGGGCCTAAAGTGCACCCTTGTCACATGCTAGGGGTTGGCCGAGGGCGCACCGCCCATACGTGCCTCACCCCTAGCACGTGACGAGGGTGTCAAAATGGTGGCACCCTGTACACGGGCACTGCCAATTTTATGTGACGGACGCATAGCGTCCACACGACCCGACGTCATTGGCTTTTTGCAGGTTCTTTTTGCTGCGTGAGGGAGCCGTGCGGTTTGTCTTCTATGGCTTCTTCATGCAGCAAAACAAGGCGCGGATAGACCGCCCTTTTTGGGTGGTCTGTATCCCGCGATGGTCTGTCAGATAATTTGGGCCTAAGCCATATAGGACTATAGGTCATCTACAACACTTTGACTTTTTCCCCCAGAAACAGACTGGCATCCAGTGGAGCTTTTGTAACAGGGGAATTGCATAGTTCCTGTGTCCTGTCCCATTTAACAGTCTGGATTCAGCTCTTTGTAGCAGCTGAAGTTTTCAAACCCTCTTCAGACCCAGGTAGAGCATTTTACAATAATCCAGACAGGTTGTAACTAATTCATGTACCACTGTAGCCAGATCATGAGCCAACAAGAACAGGACAATTGGCCAACAAGCTTTAAGTGTGCAAAAGCACTCCTGGCCTTGTTGCCAAAAAATGGGATGCTGGACACTGGCTGACAATTATCCATATACGAGTAGATGGATTAATGGATCTTTTCTTTGTTTCAATTGAGGTTTTACAGATATCTCCTTTAGACAAGCTGGCATTCTGCCTTTGTGTAAGGCAGCCTTGACTAGCCTCTTCACCCAATCACCCAGTCTTCCTCTGGCCTGTTTAATGAGCTATGAAGGGCAAGAGTCCAGCACACATGTGGTAGCTCTTCCTTCTCCACATCTTCAGGCTGTACAAATGAAAAAGAATCCATTGTTAATGGACATGAAAGGGCCAAATTGCATCCATTGGGATTGTTGTGAACAAACATCCTGGGCAGTGATGGTGAACCTTTTAGAGGCCGAGTGCCCAAATTGCAACCCCAAACCCACTTATTTATTGCAAAGTGCCATGTCCCTCTGGCTTTCCAGTAACAAACTCTGGCAAACACTGTGCTGGGGTGACGGTACATGTGTCCACAGAGAGGGCTCTGAGTGCCACCTCTGGCACGTGTGCCATAGGTTCGCCATCACTGATCCTGGGGATATTTAGCCTGGAGAAGAAAAGGTTAAGAGGTGATGTGATAGCCCTGTTTAAATATTTGAAGGGCCGTCATATTGAGGAAGGAACAAGCTTATTTTTCTGCTGCTCCAGAGAAAAGGACCTGGAACAATGGATGCAAGCTACAGGAAAAGAGATTCCACCTCAACATTAGGAGGAACTTCCTGACAGTAAGGGCTGTTTGTTTAGCAGTACTAAGTGAAATCTGTTGGAAGAGAGGTTAGACATGATCTTTATCTGTTCCCACATCCTCTTTCCAAGAAAAATTATTCAAATGTACTCAAGAAGCTTACAGGTTGAGCAAGATAGCAACTGCCACCCTCCTCTTTTACTTAATAATCAGAAATACATTAAAGGATATTAACATATGAAGGTTGGCCTTTGAACCTATTGCTATTACTCACCTTCTCTCTGTTCTCTCTCTTTTATTTAACAGGAGGAATGTTTCTTGAATCTAGAGGCTCCTATTTCACGAGTGTGTGGTTACGACACTCCATTTCCTCACATTTTTGAGCCATTCTATATTCCAGACAAATGGAAATGTTATGATGCACTTCGGAAAATGATTAATTATTGATCATGCAGGTGAGGAAATGTGAAAGAGGAATTTTATAATTATTCAAATCTTCAGTAAGTGATTTGTTTAAATCTATTTAGAATGGAAAATAAATTGACCTGAAGATGGCATGCATATATTTCATGCCCATGTATTGAGTTAGTGAACTTGTCAGTTTCTTACTTTTCTGCTGTGAGATGGGACACCTTCATTAGCTGTATTTAACACTAATGCTCATGCAGTTACCTTTGTGATTGGCACCCTGCATTATCACACCCACCTACCTTTTCCAGACTGCTTACATGGGGCTATCCTCTTCTAATCTTAACACAAATCTAGAAGGTAAGATTAGCCAGTGCTTCTCAATTTATAATTTCTTATGTCCTGCCATTCATTCTTTAAGCCTGGGTAGAAGCAAAACCCCACTTTTTTCAAGAATGCCATTCATATATTTAAACAGACATAGTTTATTTATCATTAATGGCCAGTCCTAAGGACATAAATACAAAAATAGTAATTTCATTAGTACAGTGGACCCTTGTTATATGCTGGGGTTTGGTTCCAAGATCCCCTGTTTATAACAAAATCCGTGTATGCTCAAGTCTCATTAAATATAATTATATAGCAAAATGGTGTCCCTTATAAAAAATGGAAAATCAACATTTGATATTTGATATTTACACTTTTTTTCAACATTTTCAAACCGTGTATGCTTGAATCTGTGTATAAAAAATCCATGTATAAGAATGGACTGTAATTGAAATCTATAATAATGCAGTTGCAATAAATGTAAAAGCTCTAATCGTCTTTGTGGCTGAAGAGTATAAATATAGTATACCCTCCGTATCCACAGATTCCTTATCCATGGATTCAACGATCCACGGTTTCAAAATACTTAAAAATATATATAAATTCCAAAAAACAAACCTTGATTTTGTCATTTTATATAAAGGACACCATTTTACAATGCCATTGTATTTAATGGGACTTGAGCATCCATGGATTTTGGTATCTAGAAGGGATCCTGAAGCCAAACTTCAGTGAATAACAAGGGCCCATTGTATTCTAAATAAATAAATAAATAATAAAACACAAGGGTAGCAGAATCTTAGTAATTATTGTGAAAACCATGTGTCCCATCTAGAGAACTTCATCCCACCAGTGTATATGTAGTACAATTTAAGTGTGATAGGATATATATAGGATGTAAGACCACCCATCAGGCTTCATTCTGAACAGTGGTTTGAGTCAAGCTGCTATTTCCCATTGACTTTCCATATGAGATTTCAGCAGCCACAAATCCAGTGCAGCTGGATTCCTGAGAAATACTTTCTCCCTATTTTTTTATAGCTGTGCTTTCTAAAATGCAGTATACCATAATTCAAAGGGAAGCTTTGGACACATCCTCCTCATATTTTCAGAGCAGTGGGATTAAAAAGTTGAAAGCCTATCTGTTATGTTTGAAAGACAGGATTCTCACGTGAAGAGCTTTTGAACCAGTTTCTGTAAGAGTCTATAAGGTTCTGCTGGGTTCACATATGACAGAAGTATTTGATCAATCTTCTATGTTTGCTTTTTTGCATGCTTAAAAATAGCCTTCTCAAATGTGTACACAGAAGTAGTTTGTTTCCAAAAGTGACTTTTTGAAAGCATAAAAATCTCTCAGCCAGCTTATTGTTTCTTATAATTTTCATGATATATGTGGCTGTTTGTCTAGAATTCATACTTAAAACTAGCCTTTTGAGTTGTTTTCATAGTCTGAGAAGCTCACATTAGAGCTGTATATAAAGATATACTACTTTAAATAATATTAAAGTAGCTGCTGTATTTCTTTAAACCAAAATAGATTATAATAAGAAAGCAGTTATTGCTGAAAAGGGCTCACAGATATATAAACATTCCACCTAGTATGTAATAAATGTCTACAGCTCTGAAACAAAAATGGTATGACGGTGCTGGGTGTTGTGAACAGAGATAGGAGTAAGAAAATTATTTTCCCACTTGCAGAAATGCTTTGTATAGTTTGTGCAGGTCTTTGTTCCTGTTTTTTTTTATAAAAGTACCATCTATGTAATTAACAAAACGAGGCCCACACTATCCCAAAATTAAATGTACCAACCGAACTACTGTAGTCATATGTGATAGAATGAAGTTTTATAGATTCAGTTATAATTTATGTCTTTTAAGTATTTATTTAGCTGTTAACCCCCATGTCTACAGGACTTGGGAGACAGTTTAAAAATACACAGAAAACCCCCTGTAAAATCAGACCAAGCAAAATAAGCAACCCTCCCCCTTATATTAAAAGCTTATTCTTGGCTTCTGAAAAGCACTGCAAATAAAAAAGTTTTATAATGTTTCCAAAATATGCTAAAGCTGCTGTTAGAATCCATTCAATACTTGTGGAAGGCTGCTAGGAACGGCTGATTGTTTGACTTTGCTGTTCACACTTAGCACATGGATAGAATGATCAAATTCTTTCTAGATAGATCAGAGACATCAGGACTTCTTTGAATGTGAGACTTCCTACATGATACATAACTGTACAAAAATAGGGGCAAATTGTGCTCTCTCCTCATTATTTTACTGTGTTGTCTTGACCAGATAATAGGTTGGTTTTATGACTTAATGGAAAAAAGTCATTAGTATTTTAGAATAATGGTGAGAAATTGTATGAGGACATGATACAGCCCTGTGAATATAAGATGATGATTGGACTGAAGGCCCATCCAGATGACATCCCGTTCATACAGTGGCTAACCAGTAACATATGGGAAGCATATAAGCAAAGCACAAATGCAGCAGCTCTTGTTTGCCAGAAACCAGTTGACAGAGGCATACAGGGAGAATCCAAACAAAAGAATGGTGATGTTTCAAAAGGCAGTACTATTTTCATTTAAACTATCATGTGTTTTATTAAATTTAAACTACCTTCTGTTGCTGCAAGTTTTCAAATCCTGCATTAATTCGCTTCCATTCTGGGCATGTTTTTTTGCTGATGACAAAAGCAAGGTTACGTCCAGCTTTCCCAGCTACAGTGGTGCCTCGGGTTACGAAATTAATTCGTAACGCGGCCGCTTTCGTAACCCGAAAAGCCTTCGTAAGCCGAATTGCCATAGGCGCTAATGGGGAAAAGCCGCGATTCCGTGCGAAAAAGCCGAAAAAAGCACCAAAAGTTTTTTCGTAACCCGAAAAAACATTCGTAACCCGAAACAATAATTCCCTATGGAATTTTTTCGTATCCCGAAAATTTCGTAACCTGGGTATTTCGTATCCCGAGGTACCACTGTACTCTCCAACTCTTCCCTCTGTATTTTTTGTGGATTTTTCGGGCTATGTGGCCATGTTCTAAAAGAGTTTATTCCTGACATTTCGCCAGTGTCTCTGGCTGGCATTTTCCCTTTATGTAGAACAGTATATGGCGTGTTGGTGTCCAGTTTAAGATCACAACAATTAATGGAAAGCAGCTGTTCATCCTAGATGTGTGGAAAGGGGAGGGTGGCAAAAGTGTAGATTTGTGACTCACAGCAAAGAGTTAGGAAATTGAAAAGGAGGTAGGGCTATTGGAGCCCACAAAGCATCTGGATGCAACCACTTCAAAATTAAAAGCAAGTGATTGGTGAAGGGTGTGAATCGTTGATAGAAGCACATTGTGAAAGCTAGTGGAGCATTCAGAGAAGGTAGTCTCTGGGAGGTGAAAGGCAGTTTGAAATACAATAAAGTAGTAGAAATATAAAATGTACATTTGAACATAGTGGAAGCTGATGTTTTAAATTCACCCTTCTGGATTCTACCACTGGTTCTGATACTGAAGGTAATATGTAAGAACACTGATTGATAGCCTTATCCTTTATGAATTTACCTCTTTAAAAAGCCATACAAATGAATGATTATCACTATATTTTGTGGTAGCAAAGTTCAGTACTTAATTATATCTTTTATGAAGATCTGGCTTCTTTTATCTATCTACAGTCACACTTAGTTTTGGTGGACAAAACTGGCTTATAGTATTATATAAGAGAGATAGAAGAAATTTTCTCTGTCTGCTCTCTCTACACCATGCATATCTATATACCTTTAATCATGTTTCATCATTTTTAATATGTTAAAGAGAAACAAACATTTTAACCTTAATCTTTCTATTTTAACTGTAAAGCTCATAGCATTTCTTCAAACCTCTGTGGGCCCGCTTTGAGGACATCAAGGCCCCATAGGGTCCATGGATTACATCTTAAGAACTGCTGCCCTAGAAGGTTAGGATAGTTTACTTGACACTGCTTGTTAACATTAAATCTAACCTTGAGCATTCTGAAGAAATTCAACCCTTTTGACCTTTTTTCCCAACTTCCCTTTAATAATAATAATAATAATAATAATAATAATAGGATTTATTTATATACCGCCCAATCACTGGGAATCTGAGCAGTTTACAACAGAGGGGATAATAGATGGTTCCCTGCCCTCAGGCTTACAATCTAAAAGACACGGAACAAAAAGGAGAAGGGAATGGTAAGGGGGGGATCAGGTCCAGCATTCCTCTCTCCCTCTGAGGCCTGGACCAAGGCAGATGGACTGGAGGGAGGGCTCTTCTTCTTCAGGCTAGCCTTTATGGAGCTGGGCCAGCCTATTCTCTCCCTCACAGGCCAAAAGACGAAAGTTAAGGAGGGAGGAGCCTCTTTCTTCAGGCTAGCCCTGATGGAGCTGGTCCAGCCTATTCTCTCCCTCACAGGCCGAAAGATGACAGTTAAGGAGGGAGGAGCCTCTTTTTTCAGGCAAGCCCTGTTGGAGCTGAGCCAGCCTATTCACTCCCTCACAGGCCGAAGGATGACAGTTAAGGAGGGAGGAGCCTCTTTCTCCAGGCTAGCCCTGTTGGAGCTGGGCCAGCCTATTCTCTCCCTCACAGGCCGAAAGATGGCAGTTAAGGAGGGAGGAGCCTCTTTCTCCAGGGTAGCCCTGGTGGAGCTGGGCCAGCCTATTCTCTCCCTCATAGGCTGAAGGATGACAGTTAAGGAGGGAGGAGCCTCGTTCTTCAGGCTAGCCCTGGTGGAGCTGGGCCAGCCTATTATCTCCCTTATAAGCCGAAAGACGAAAGTTAAGGAGGGAGGCGCCTCTTTCTTCAGGCTAGCCCTGGTGGAGCTGGGCCAGCCTATTCTCTCCGTCATAGGCCGAAGGATGACAGTTATGGAGGGAGGAGACTCGTTCTTCAGGCTAGCCCTGGTGGAGCTGGGCCAGCCTACTCTCTCCCTCAGACCGAAGGATGACAGTTAAGGAGGGTGGAGCCTCGTTCCTCAGGCTAGCCCTGGTGGAGCTGGTCCAGCCTATTCTGTCTGTCATAGGCCGAAGGATGACAGTTAAGGAGGGTGGAGCCTCTTTCTTCAGGCTAGCGCTGATGGAGCTGGGCCAACCTATTCTCTCCCTCACATCTCCTCAGTTTAGAAATATTTTCTGTTTTGAAGTCATATGTAACTACAGTGGGCCCTTGGTAACCCTGGGGTATGGCTCCAGGACCCCCCCCCCCATAGATACCAAAATCCGTCCCATTAAATACAATAGCCTAGTAAAATAATGACCCTTATATAAAAAGTCAAAAGCAAGGGCTTTTTTGGGAGGGGGGCATAGAATTTATATACAGTGTGCCCATATTATACGCAGCATCTGCCACGT
The DNA here is from genome assembly GCF_019175285.1 of Sceloporus undulatus. Lineage (NCBI taxonomy): Eukaryota > Metazoa > Chordata > Lepidosauria > Squamata > Phrynosomatidae > Sceloporus > Sceloporus undulatus. The sequence goes on from NW_024802942.1 coordinate 275,791, forward strand.
CTGTCCCTGCACTGGAACATGCTTTGGCACGCTAGGAAGAAGTAATGGGGGGTGCGACCGCAGCGGGGGCCCCACAGAGTGCCACATGCACTAGTCCCATTACTTCTAATGGGGCTTGAGCATATGTGTTTTTTTTTTCTTACACTGGGGGAGAGTAGTTATTGGCATGGTCCAGAATTTCAGTGTTATCAAACAATATCTTCTGCCCAGGATGGTTTATAACATGTTCTGCTACTGCTGCTCAGTTTGCAGTGTCAGCCGGAAAAATCAGCAGTAGCAGAACATGTTATAAACCATCCTGGGCATGAAATACTGTTTGATAAAACTGAAATTCTGGACCATGCCAACAACTTAGGGTCAGAATGCACAGGGAAGCCATTGAAATCCATAAACATCTGGATAATTTCAACCGGAAAGAAGAAACCCTTAAAGTGAATAAAGTTTGACTACTAGTCCTGAAGGATAGCAAAATGAGGACTCAGCAAATGCAAATGAGAAACCACCCAAGATCAGGGTCTTTCCAGCAGATAATCATCACCAATTAGCAGACACTAATCCTCTTTGCATATCCTCCCACCCTGAGGCCCTGCCATCAACAACAGAACAATGCACAGATTAACATGGAATTCCTCCAGACCAGGGTCACACACAGTGTGTCTGTGTGTATATATCCAGCTCTCTTCTAGGCCTGCATTCTCTGAAGATACCAGCCACAGATCCTGGTGAAACGTCAGGAATAAACTCTTCTTGAACATGGCCATATAGCCCGAAAAACCCACAAAAAATTATGAACTGTTTTTCTTTGTTTTAACATAATTGTTTTAACACTTTTAAATCTTGTTTTGCTCTGAGAAGGAGGTGATTTATAGACCAGCAGGACCCAGGTTATTTTGGGGACCATCTTCCTGGGTTAAAGATGCTGCTGTTAAATTCCATGAAAATAGCAACCATCCAGGTTTGGATCTTGGATAAGAATGATGACCAGGCTTGTATAATGGTGACATCACTGGGTAAAGCTGGTTTGTATTTTTCAGCTTTGACCTGTATGTGGAGAGCTGCAGGAAGAACAGGCAGCTTTGCAGAAGTCTGATCGTGATTAATTCAAAACTGCCCTCTTAAGCAGTCTTCCAGTTCTGAGTGTGTATTCCTGAAAAGAGATACTTGGTTCAGTGTATGGTGAGCTGATGGTCTGCCCTGCTATTGTGCTATATAAACTACCCACTCTAAAATAGACAAGTCAATTCTGTATATTTGTAAATGAATCCAGCTATATTTCTCCTATTAAGTGTGCAAAATAATCAGAACTAAATGTTGAGAGATACATTTTGAAACTATAAAACATTGTAATGTTTTGTTTCTGTTCTAGGAAAAGGGAGAAAAACAGGAATAAACTGAAGTTCCGGTCTATCGTCATGCACATTCGATTAGGACATACTTTATTTTTTTAGAAAAAGCAAAGAACTACTTGAGATAATGTTATCAACAACATTATTTTTAACGCTCATCATGGCTGTTTGTCAAAGTTTCAAAATATTTGCCAGCTGTGGAATCAAGAATGGGGAAGTGATTGCTAGAAAAAGTTGGTTATTAACTTTCCCTTTTGTACATAAAAGAATTCTAAATATATTACCATATAAATTAAGTTTTGGGGCATACTTAATAAACTTACTGTTTGTTACAATAGACTTTTGGTTTGTGTTTTTTGCCTTAATTGATAAGTGTGTGTTTACAATTATTTCACAGTAGATCTTTTCTATTAACTCTCAGTGATTGTATCCTTTAAGACCCCTTTGCATAATTAGCAGCCATAAACAGTTACTGTAAAACAGAAAATCTTGTATTGTAAAATAAGTCATAAAAGAACCTGTCAACCCATTGGTATAATAAAATATTAAAAGAAACACGATTCCTGAACAGCTCTGCTGTCTCAAGTCTGATTCAGTTACGTGAGTAATGGTATGTTTAATGAGGATATTCATAAATTACAGACTTAATGAATATACTTTGAAATATTTGAAACAGTTACACAACCCCATCCCACCCTTGTTTTGCTATGTGGAAGCTGGTCCCTGTTATAGTTCTGCTGCATATAAACTGAGGTTGTACTGAGGGTGTATTTTTCAGCCTTGTTCTGGTGATTAGCCCCATTCAGTTTAGGAAGTAATTACCACTTGGGAGATAATTTGAACTGACCTGGGTACAGCTCAGAATATCACTTTAGGAAATTCAAAGCTTTGTGGTTACCCTTGAATATCAGTGGTAACATCAACAAAAGGTTGTTAGGATTTTCCTTGGTGTGGACAAGTTGACTTAGGTTTTTTGGGTCAATTTTTTAAGTAAAATTTCTAGACTTATACATTATATATAGTATACTAGGGAGATAATGATAAATGAGGTACAATTTGACACAATTTGTGTTTAATAGTTTTTGGGACCACCTTATATAGAACAGTGTGCATAACAGTGTCTCTTTTTTCATGTGATGGTAAATGCTACGATAGTCAAAGACTAGAAACGCTCATAGTCCCCAGTGTTAGTTGAATAATATTAAATCAAAATGAAACTGGGCCAAAACAGAGGATAGGAAATAATACTATCTGTACATTATCACTGTTAAAAAACCCCAGCTAACTTTTTAGTCAAACAGTATAAGGGATGGTTTTTAGAAAAGAAGAAGGTCTTAAGGAACCGGATGAATATTTAAGGTACTGGTTTGGAAAGGAAAAGTTTTTAGGAGAGAATTGTTTGGAATAAGAAAAGAAGATGAGTAGATGATATGAACTAGTAAGGAATATATGATGTAGACTCCACAAGTCTTTAAACTTCCATGTTGAGAGGTAACAAAGAATAGACTAGAAGCAACTTGATACATGAATTCTGCATCCTTATGCTTGGTACAGAGATGTGGGACACATCTTAATCTTGATTTGTTCTATTGGCTGCAAAAAGGAGGGGTAAAGTGGCAGGACAGAGTCTGTATGCAAATGCACACAAAATACTTGTTCATTAAGCCATTATTGTTGGCTTTATGTTCGATGCAGATGCATCCAGCAGATGTAAAAATCATGATGATATACTAGTAAGTTGAGGTGAACTATTTTGAACTAGAAGATGATATTAGCAGAATGTGTAGGGTTCAAAATACTTAAAGGTTCCTTTCTAGAGGGAGTAAGTCTATTTCTTCCCATTATAAACAATTATCTGCCTTTATGTTGTAAAAAGTGTATTTATCAGCATATCTAATTAATATTCTATTTCTCTCTCTGCCCCCCGCAGTGCAACAGATGAACAACCGTGGTTTTTCAGATATTGCTGGGCTGTAACTCCCATCAACACTAGCTAACACAGTCAGTGGATTAGCTATGTGGGAGTTACAGTCCAAGGCTTGAGTTGACTATCCCTGCTTTACAATGTTTGGAAGTGTAATAGAAGTCCTTCTTTGGATCTGATAACTAGTTAATTATTCATGTTCATAGAATCATAGAATTCATTATGACTTTGTTTGCATACAGAGCTTAAAAGGTACTTTGTACATTAATTACTCATTTTCCCCTCCTAAATGGCTTTATATTTGCACTCCAACACACTGTATTTTAGCTAATATATAAGATAACCTTCTCCATTTTAATGTATTCTAAAATAACAATTCATTGTAATGATAATTGTAATTTATTTTCAATTTAATTGCTGCTCTCAAAACCTTGTCTAGATGGCAGTGTACACCTATTCAACCTGCATTTCTGGATTGGTTTAAAAAAAAAAGCCTTTGAAATCTATTTCTGAAAGAAAATGTGATACTTGTGGACATGTACATTTCACATGCTTTTAAAATACAGCACAGGACAATGAAATCTTTGGAAAGGAAGAACACTACAAGCAAAACATGCTTTCATTAATATTGCACACTAATGTCATGTCCTAAATATTTTGAAAAATGACATTTTTATGTAAATGGTTAAGTATTTTTTAACATTCACTTTCAAAATGATAAACCATGCAATATGATAAACCATGCAAGTCTGTGTGTTTTCATTCTAAAAACCTATTAAAGATCTTTTGGTTGGAAAATTTAAAACCACAGTTCAAAACAACAACCCTGATTCATGCAGTAGTATAGTATGGAACAATATCTATCTTTGGAGAGACAGGAAAATAAATAAAAACATCATTATTATTATTATTATTATTATTATTATTATTATTATTATTATTATTATTATTATTATTAT
>NW_024802942.1:280029-283875 GCF_019175285.1 Sceloporus undulatus
ATGAAACTAGACAAGTACCTCTTATTCTGAAATTAACATTGATTTGACTATATGTCTACAATATAAATGTATTTTCCTTGGGTGCTCTTTGTTGTTTGCATGTCCTATAAATGGATCTATTCATGAGGTAAGTATAGTCAGTGTTAGCAAACACTTCTCCTATTTTGTTTTTATATATATTGGAAACACTAATAGGTTCTACACTTTATATGAGCTTTTAAAGATCTGACTGCTTGTGAATAGCATGATTATGTAAACCCATCTTCTAATGGGCTTAAGTGATGGTAGATCACATTTTAAATCCAACTGGTTGATTCAATGTGATTTCATTGCTCCATGTGAAATTGCTATAGGCTGCTGTGGACTACATCCAGCATTCAAATTCTTTATAAATTATCAAGTTACCAAGGGGTAAAAATCAGCAATACTTATTGACCAAGTCTAGTTCTCAAATTTAGCAAATTGCTGGTGGGATAGATTGATTTAAATTGAAATTACAGTATTTAAATCAGTAATCTTTCAGTTTGCTGCTTTCTTGTTCCAACATGTATTTCTAACAAACTTTCCAATGTTACTGACATTAAAAACTAGCGCAGATGCATATGTGCACTGACAAAAGCTCCATTCACTTGTTGCTTCTCTCCCATGTTACTCCCTCTTGGTAGGTGAAGTACTTGTGGCCCCTCTTCGCTTTCATTGCCTTCTCATTGACACATCCCCTCATTCCTCTGATCTTCTATGGAGGGAAGCTTCGTTTAATCACGACGCCTTTGTGCAAAACTGAAACCATTTGCAATCATGGTTATAAATGGCACAGAAAGCTTAAATTAATACAGTAGCTTGTCTGCCACAGAGCTTGAATCTTACAGGGATGGATGAGCATGAACATCCTGAGACAAAACCAATGAGTAAGTCCCTTCTTTCTTCATATAACAGGAATCACATCTGGATTTTTTTATTTCATTAGCCAACCCAGTTGCCTTCTAACAACTTGGCCCTTGAAATCAATCATTGCCATAATAGGCAAAGTCAAACCCGCATTTCCAACATGGAATTCCAATTGTTATCATTTTCATTTTAATAACATAGCAAGAGAAGAACTAATTTTAATAATTTGGCTTTGACTACTGTATCGAACTGACATTTGCAACCAGAGTGAGTGGTTTGGAGCTGTAAACATTGTCGAGGCATTCTCAAGTGGACCATGCCTTTGGGTCATGGAACACTATTTACAGCTCCAAGTGGAAATGGGGAGAGTTTCATCAGAGGCTCAGGTAACCTGAGTCCTTCTAAAAGGTCACATAGGCCCCATACAGACAGGCCAAAATAAAGCTGCTTCGGGTCACTTTGGAGGTATGCTGTTTAAATAATGCATGCGTACTAAGAGTCTGGAAGCTGCACGAAAGCCATGATCCAGTCCTAAGGACTGGAGTGCAGCTTTGGTGCAGCTTCTGGACTCTTAGGACACATGCATCATTTAAACAGCATACCTCCAAAGTGACCCAAAGCAGTTTTATTTTGGCCTGTCTGTATGGGACCATAGGCCCGTTCCGCATGGGCGTAATAGTATGGACCGCGTCCGTACTAGGGTTAGAAAGGGGCGTCCCTTCCGGACACCCCTAACCCTAGTACGGATCGAGTCCGTACAAAATGGTGGCGCCTGTTCGACACAGGGGCTGCCATTACGATGTCACAAATATGCTGCCTCCAAATGAGGCGGCACGGACGTGATGTTTTTGTGCCGCGTGAGGGCACATAGAGCGCCCTTTTCGCTGCGCTAGAAGGAGCTCTGAAACGGAGCTCCTGTGATTTGCGTCACTGGTGCAGCCTTTAGACAGCTGTGCCAGCGACGTAAGGGAGAAAGGGGACAAGTCGCCCCTTTCTCCTCCTCCCCGCCGCCACTGGGTATCCTTGGGGCTTGAAGCCCCAAGGACACCCCTTTCCAGGCTGCGGGGAAGCGGCCTGGAAAGCGGTGGATCAGGGCCCCAGAGGCTGCCGTTCTGGCAGGTGGTCTGTAACGCGCCACAGGCACCCAATTAAGTACCAACATAATACTTTGTGCTAACAGACCAGACTGGATGTTTGGCTATATTAATATCTCAGTAGGATGTCAAGGGCTATAATTCCCATGGCAGAGAGCTGTGTTGCTTAGAAGGTGGCATTGCCCGTTCTCAAAGTGTCCACACAAGTTGCTTTCAACATTTTTTGCACAATTGGATATATGGGACTAGGAGAAAGCTATACTATTGGCCTTTGCCCTAGGTCCAGCTTAGGGAATGGAGGGTATTGAGACAAGTCCTATTTGTTTAGGGGACCTTACACTACACTACTATAGTATACATACGCTGGAAACCGCACTAGCAAAAATGCTGACGTGCCCCGGAAGAAGCAAGGGATGCGCCGTGGGCACGAGCCCCATTACTTCTAATGGTACTTGAGTATATGTGTTTTTTCCCTTATGCGAGGGTGAGGGGTGGGCTCTGGAACGGATCCCCTGCATAAGGGAAAGGTCAACTGTACTTTGATGCCACTGAATCAACCATGGCTCCATCTTAAAGATTCCTGAGATTTGTAGTTTGGTAAAGCAGTAAAGCTCTTGAAAAGATTCTAAATACTGCATGAAAGTACAAACCCCATGGAGCCATGACAGTTAAAGTGGCAGCAAAGTCCTATCACTGTGTTGTGTAAAAGCGACCTGAGCTGTGGGGAAGAATGGAATCCATTGGCTGAAGGGATTGTACTGTATATGGTTCTGCTAGAAACACCTGCTGCAGCCTCATGTATTGCAGACATACTAATCGCTAGACATATTTACGTGCCTCTGATTTCTGCCCGGAACATACTACCAAATCCATAGTTTACAGCCAAGCCTTCTGATATAATCTCAACATTAGAGGCACTATCAGTTGCTCATTCACTAATGTGATAAATGCCATCCTCTGTCCACAATGTCCTTCAGCATTGTACATTGAGCAAACAGACCAGTCTCTGCACTAGAGGATAAATGGACCTAAATCAGATGTTAGAAATGGATATACAAAAAAACCAATTGCAGAACACTTCAGTCCTCGTGGGCATTCTGCTTCTGACCTCAGGGCAGTGGTTCTTGAACAAAAAAGCTACAAAGCAAGAAAAACAGCTAAATTAAAATATATCCACAAACTTCAGTCTTTCAACAGTGGGTTGAATAGAGACAATGGCGTGTTACACACGCGCCAAAAGTATGCGCGCTGCACATACTAGGGTTAGGAAGGGGTGTATTAGGGTTAGAAAGTGGCATCTATTATAGATGCCCCTGAACCCTAGTACACGTGGAGCGTGTAGAAAATGGCAGCGCCCTTCCACATGGGCGCCGCCATCTTGAGGTCGTGGACGCATAGTGTCTGGACATCGCACAGCGGAAGTGACGCCACGAGTACGTGACTAGCGCCTCGCGGCACCACTTCCAAGGCACAGAAAGAAGCGACATTTTTGGGCTTATTTTTTGCTGCGTCCAGGAACTGGTTTGGCCGCTGCGGTTCCTGGACGCAGTAACCGTTGGCGGTGGCAGACTGCCGCTTTCAGGCGGTCTGTAACATGCCAATGACTTCCTGGGACACTGGTTAACTCTCCAGCCTCACAAGGCCACTCTTAGGCAGCTTATCACATCTCCTTTCTGGTTCCTAGCCCACATGCACCACATTCCAAAACTCCCACCCAACCTGGCCTTGGGCAAGACATCTTACCTCCCACCTTTGTCCCTCAACAACCATTGTTAAAAGTGAACTTAGCCACCGCACCACCATACCCACCAGTCTTGCATTTCTATGGCTAGTCTGATTATAAAAGTCTTTCCTGGGAAACAGT
>NW_024802942.1:298875-330080 GCF_019175285.1 Sceloporus undulatus
AGATTACCTTCCATTGGCTATTAAAGAATTTTACTTTCTAATTTGGCAGGCTTTTAATTTGCTAGGATGAGGTAATGTAAGGAAGACCGCCATGCCTTTTTATCACTTCTAATTTTAGCTATTGTGGTTTTAATTACACAGAAAACTGAGGCATAAATTTTTCGAAGAAGTTTTACCTTACAGTGATTCTTTGGGTTTTGCTCACAGATGATCATTTGGATTCCCCCATTCTGGTGCTTTCCATATGTTTTCAACTATAACTCCCTTCAGTTGCACCACTATGACCAATTTTCAGGTCTTTAGGATGATAGTAGTTGCAGTCCAAATCATCTGAAGGGACCCTGGATGGGGAAGGCTGGTATAGACAAGCAGTGTTAGCAGCTGGTGATGTGTTGAAAGAAACCAATATGCTGTCATAATATTGGAAGAAATCCATAGAATCAGCACAAGCTTTCACAACAGTAAATAATAAATAGCACCGGGGTTGGGGGTTGGGTGGGGAGGTGGAGCCCATAGGGATAGCATAAACAGAAGCCACAGTATTGAACAGCATTTTTGCCATTCCATGGAGGACCTCTCTCTGGCTTTACTTCGTGAACAAAGATTCAGGAAGGATTCATCCCGCGCTTTCTACAAGCACGTTAATGACTGAAAAGGCCAATCTGAGATAAACAAGTCCGGTTACAGAAAGCACAGCAGAAAGTCTCCTTGGGTGATGTTTCTGGGTTGTGGTTCTTTCTGCATTGTCATTTCTCTTCGAGACTTGTTTGGCGTGAGCTTTCAAAAGAGGCTGCAGCATAGTGGAGGACCAAGCTGCTTTCAAATGGCATCCTGGACATACAACTCAGAAGACTACCACAGTCAGTGGTGTTTAAAACCACTGAGAGACTTAGTACAACCAACAAAGATACAGTGACTTTACAGAGTTCCTTTTGCAGATCATCAGCTGTGGTGACCACAGCTATCTCTGTCTGGGCTTAAAACAGACTGAAATCGAGACAGCTCAGTGTGTGCCTCAGTATCTTTGCCCAAGAATGGAATAACAGAACAATGGAAACTCCTATCATTTTTATCCAAATCCAGCCTCTAAGACAGGTGAGGGGATTTGTGGCCCTGAAGATCCTGTGGGACAATTCCAGTCATCTCTAACTATTGGCCATGTTGTCTGGGGATGATAGAAGCTGTGAATCCGACAACATCTGGAGTCCAACAATTTCCTCCCCCTAGCCTCAAGTTGATCAATGTCCACTGCTGTCCTTTAAAACTCCCCAGTTTTTTTAAAAAGTAGCCATATTAGTCTGTTGTAGCATAGAAAGGAATCATGTAAGGGGCATAAAAAAATCTAGCAGCATTTTAAAGACTGGTTTTTATTTAGTATAAGCTCTTTTGGCATCAGTTCACTTCTTCAGATGCAATACTGTACAGCCTTTTATGAGAGTTAGGTTACATTGAACTGATTAACCAACCCAAGATATTCCATGACAGTGATTATTTCTTCAGCCATTGTCAGCCAGGCTAACGGCAGTGGTGAGATACAACTAAATCCAAGATCCACAAGCATCAATACCTTTATTGGGCCAGCCCCATAGCATAAATTACATCATGCAAGCTTTCAAAGCTTCATTGGCTTCTTCATCAGGCAAAGATGTTAGAAAGCAGACAGGAGAAAAAATGTGACAATATGGTTAGAATCACAGGCCTACTTTCTGTTTGAGATGTCAGTTAAGATGGTATTGAGGAATTTCAATGCAGGCAGGAGCCACTCCCAGTGGTGGGATTTGTGCAGCCCTCTAGATGTTGATGGTGAACTTCAGATCCCAGCAGCTGTAGCTAGTATAGCCAGTGGTGATAATACAGGGAACTGCAGGTAAACAGCATCTGAAATACCACATGATTCCTGTCCCTGCATTATGGCATAAATGCCTCTCCTGACTCAATGTTTCCTCTGATAATCAGTCCAACTGTGAATAAGAATTATTACCTTCTCATAGAATAGTTAGGAATAATCCCATAAGACCATAATTGTTTATTTCTTCATCTTATGAACATAATTTTGCATGACCACTGCAACAACAGCAACAACAACAAAAACTGAAGTCTTGTTTCAGTTCTTGTCTCTCCCAGGTGAGGGATCATAGGTATTCTTTTTCCTATGTGCCTGTATTTCTTCCTTTCAAAGAGACTTGTTCAGATCAAGAAAGCTCTTCAGCATTAGAAGTGTTGTTCTTTCAAGGTTTCTAGTTATTATATAGAAAAGTTGTATGATATAGGCATCAAACATCAGTCAAGGTATTTTGATTTCTTTTATTTGATCATGGTTTACACACTCTCTCTCTTTGAAAAAAATCCACAAATGAAGAAAAGCAGAGTTTAAAATCTATAATTACTTGGAAGCTCACTCAGTCTGTTGTTATAAATTTACCCTTGAGTAAAATACATAAAAAATATTTGGCAGGATAATGTGGCTGAACAGAGAAAAAAAAAGGGAGGGGCATGTCTCAAGCTGGAATATCTTCACACGGGAGGAAAAAGGCTGTGCAGAGACCACCAGGCTTGTTTCTTTGGCAACAAAAGTAAGGGCTAGAAAGGTGCCTTTCAGATCATTTGTAAGTAGAGCCAAAAGGTATTTCAAGCATGCAGTCTGTACTGGATTTTGTAATGTTGAACCAGAATCCAAAGGTACTCTTCTGTGCATGGAAGGCCTCCTCTGAATGCAGAAGGGAAATCCTAATGTGGGAAAACAGAACAAAAAACTAAAGTTGTTTTCCTTTTTTCTTTTTGTTGTGTAAGGTCTTACTGCACACCATCTTAAGATGAATGCAAGTGCTGGGAAATGTAAAGCCTTATATCATGTAATGCACCAATTGCCGATTCAGCCCAACGTTATCTACAATAAGTACTATCAGTTTCTTAGGGTCATGGGTAGAGGGTTTTCATACCATCTGCTTCTAAGAGGAGATGCCATTTACTGAACCTGGCATCTTTTGATGCAAAGCATGTTCTGCACCACTAAGTGATGGTCCCATTCTAGTGGAAAAAATATGATATAGTTCCAGTAGTCCTTTAGATTATTTCTCTGTGAGTGACAGTAATAGAAGTAAGAGTCTATTTTGAGAATGGATCTACTTCTGTGTCCACATTTACATCCATCTAGTAGAAGATATGAATTGTCTGTCACTTTGGGACATTGTGTATTGCATGGATACAATGCCACTCTATTGGTCCAGGTTACATACAGTATTGTCTTCTCCCATATAATCCTCTCCATACATTCAGGTATTCTGAGACACATCTTCAGTTAACCAAAACTAAACTGACAGTAACCCAGAGAACATTTTCTTCCACTCCTTGACTGTAAAATGACCTGCCTGAAGAGATTTAACAGTTTGAGATGCTCTGTGAGTTTAAATCAGCAGTAAACTCTCTTACAGCAGGCCTATCCTATTATTTTAAAATTATGGTGTTAAAAACATTATATTTTAGTAGCTTTTGGTTCTATATGCTCTTTTAACTGATGTTATGTGAGGTATTGTGCTATTTATTATGGCCCCCCACCTCAATCTGCAGGAAGAGTGCAGAAATAATACTAATACTAATAATGATGACAGTGTAGTGTATGAGATGCAAATGTTCATTGTAATATCAAATGTTGCATGATGATCTGCTGCCAGTACTTTGACTCTGATCTGAAAGTGATTGTTTCCCAAGCAGATTTGAAAAATGGTCTTTTAAAAAATCAGATGAATTGAGAGAGATCTATACTTCTGGATGAGCTGTCCAAGGTCATGCACTCCACCTTCAGAACAGAGTAATCATTCATCATCTTGAATAACTCATTTGTAGTTCAGACTAAAACACAGAGCAGATTCACCATTTCACTGACATTTCAGCCACTAGCTCCCACTGTTCTGTTTTGTGGATTTTTTTGCTCCGTGAAAGTTAGGATGAATTGTTTGGGGCCATCCATCCATCTCCCAAACATATGTACATCATTTTTTTAAGAAATAAAAGTTGTGTATCACTGCAGATAAATGATATATCCAATTATATAGCATATAAATAATGAATTGGCCCCAGCTGTTTCTTTCCATGAGTATAAGGTGTGGTTTTTTTCATTCACCAAGGCATTAATCCAGAGAAATTTTTTCCCTAGCATTTGGCCCTTTAGATATTTTGGACTTCGATTCCTTGAAGTTTCAGCCAGTATGGCTGCCCAATGATAAGGGATTGTGCGAATAAGTCCAAAACATATGGAGGCATGGCTGTTGAGAACCACTAATCCCTAATACGAATATCACTGGTAGAAGTGGATGGCCATGAATTTTTGTCAGTTTCTCCTTCCCTCTGCAGCTTCTCTGAAATTTTGTTCTGGAGTGTATGGAACAGATTTTTGGAGGACCCAAATGGGCAAAGGGATAGGAGAAACTTGCCAAAAGTTATCTTCCACTTTCCATGACGATGTTCCAGCTGCCCAAAAGACTGGTTTCAAACTAACGTTTTCAATAATATGCATGTAACTATAGTGAGGTTGTACTTTGGAGCTATCATGTGATAATGTTACTCAGTAAAGTGGAAAACAGTAGGAAAAGAGGAAGATCACACTGCAAGTGGATTGATTCAGTAAGGGAAGTCATGACTCTGAGTTTGGAGGACCTTAGCAAAACTGTAAATAATAGTGTGTCTTGGAGGTCTCTCATCTGTAGGAATGCCATAAGTTCAGGTCAACTTGATAGCAAATAAGAACAACCAAATATACCATAATATAATAATGGTTTTAAAATGTCTTCTGAAGTGTGTAGAGAAGGTCTCATATCTAAAGGTTGTGGGAAAAACAGAAGTACGGTCGGCCACAGATTCCCCCCCCCCCCCCGGATTCAAACATCCACAGCTTGAATTTTTTTTAAAAAAGACAGACACACTATCCCACATGTGGTGGTCATGTAAAAAGAGGGGAACCCACCATCTAGCTTCTACACTGGATGCTGGCGTCTGAAAACATGTGCAAAGATGGTGGACATGAGAAGATCACCTACCTGCAGAGCAAGAAATATGCTCCCTGGGAGGCAAGGGCCTCATATGAGTTACTTCAAGGTTCCAGACTCTTGCTTGGACCCTTATAGTCCTGAATGCAGAGAGCCTCCTCTAGCCTTGGAGTGCCTTGATCCTGCTTCCAGAGATCATCTAGCCCTGGCATTGTATGACCCAAAGCCCCAGCACTGGTTGAATCTCTTGCTCCCCTTTGAGATGTATTTTGCTAGAACTTTGTTATAAAAGTGCTTGTGCTTGTTAGTTATACTGTTTTTTTTTAATTTTAAGGTTGTTGTTTTTTTTAAATCTCTTGTGGATTTTTAAAAGCAGGTGTAATAGGAGCTCATTACCTAAAAAGTATGTTTACTGGGAGGAAAACTTGCAAAGCCTAATTATATTTTCTCTTTAATTCCTTCGAGCTTTTTTTAAATTGAAAACCATTTTTTACCTCAATATTCCATTTTTAATAAGTTTGTTCCTTCTTTGACACACATATGTTTGCTTTTCTCCACTGTTTCATTTACTGTTCTAAGACTTTGATGTTTTCAAGGCTATATTCTGGTGTGTACCCATTTAGTAATCTTAAAAATATTGTAAGCAATTGTCAGGACTAATGGTGAATAAAATCCCATTGTGCTTCAATCTGTAACTTGCATTAGTGTATCAGTTTTGATTGATCATCAGTACTCATTTTCTGAAGAAAACACAGGTATGCTTTGGTGTGTTTTGTGGTCATTCACCTGCTGAGCCATTTCATTCCAGAAATGGAAGGAAGATTAGGGCTTCATTGAATATTTTTTTTAATTCCTGTTAGATCGACAGTAAGCAATATTAATTAGCTGTAATAGTTTGGACAGAAACCAAAACCCAACATATAACTGACCTTGACTTTCTCTCATTACACACAAACAAATCCAGGTTCATCCTTAAGTACAATTGGCCCTCCATTTTCATGGGAGATCCATTCCGGACCCCCCTGCAAAAATTTAGGCTTGCGTATATTCAAGCCCCGTAGGTTTGAATGGGGCACATGCCCATGCGCATGCACCCCATTGAAAATAGTGGAGGTCGCCCCTCTGTGGATGTTCGAGGTTGCAGATCTGAGATCTGCAATATAGGAGGGGCGACTGTATATGCATCCAGTCAATTCTCCTTCTAGGGGATGGATGGAGCAGAAAACAAGACTATGGGGCTGTGCAAACAGCCCCGATGGGGTGGACTCCAGCTGCTCCTTTTCTGGCCAGAAAACTGCAACTGCATACCACAGCCCCGATCTGGTGTTTCCAGGGCACGAAAAGGACCCACATAAAGTGGCTCTTTTTTGCGCCCTGAAAAGGGTGTGATAGCTGTAGTGCAATGGCTATATGGCTCTCCTTTTGTCATGCAGATGCAGTGCTGGAGGAGCACCATAATGCTGCACGCCATGTGGTGCAGCACGTGGTGTCACAGAACCCTGGGGGCAGAGCCAGGGCATGCGTCATGTAGACGGTAAGTCCTGACTCTGCCCCAGGCCAGCCCAAGTGCCGGTATGCACAGGGCCTAAATCCACTAGGCTTGTTCTGATAGCAACACATCTTGTGTCTAAAATGAGGGGCTCTTCATGCAAGTTACTCATGCAAATATCCTGGTGTCAGGGTGAGACCAATGTCATAGTGAGATTCCTCTGTGTTTTCTCTATATGCACAGATGAGTAGTTCAGTGGGTGGGATAGAATTACAGGTAATTCTTGGAAGCCTTCTCAATGGCTGCTTCTAGGCCCAGGAATTTCATTCCTAGGGAGCCTAGAATGGGCTCACATTTGTCTTTCTGCCAGCAGGCAAAGACTTCAAAAGAAAAATTCTGGCAGGCTTTTGAGAACTGAATATTTTTAAAGAGTGCTTTTCATATTTCATAGGGTACTGCACTGTCTTTAATGTACAATTTTAAACTGTTTTTTAATTTTTTTAAAATTAATGTTGATTTTTTAACTCTTGCATTTGCTTAATTTGTAAGCTTGCATTCTAGTTTTTTGGGGAAAGGTTAATAACAACCATCACTATAACTTTTTGACAAGTATATTTGTTCCTCGCAAAATGTAATGGGTGGTGAGGCTCTTAGACTAGTGTTCCTCCATTCTGTTTCTCTTATAACCTTTGTTCTTTTAGTAACAAAAATTCACAGTGAAGTATTTAACTTTTCCCCATTTTCTCATCTCGGTGATCTGTAAGGTAACTTAAATAACTGAAATGGAGAGATAAAGATCTCTAAAAGTCATCTTCATGGCTAGATGGGATTTTGAACGTGAGTCTTCTGAGTTCTTGCCTGACACACTAATGCCAAGGCAGGAACCCTTTGGCCCTCCAGATGTTTTGACCTTCAACTCCCAGAAGTCTGTTAGCATGGTCCATGGTAAGAAACAGTAGTAGGATTGCCAGTCTGAAAACTGGAGAGGACTCCTGCTACAATGATTGTGTAGAAGGGGAAATTTCAGCAGGTTTTGTTGATTATATGGCTACATGATAAGGAGCATGCTGACATTTCCTCTTATATAGCACCATTAAAGGTACAGAAGCCCAGTTTTCAGTATCTCAACCCTACATTGTAGGAACTGCCTCCAAAACATAGAGACTAAAGGCTCCCCTCCTTTGCACTAAACTCACTACAGAACACTAACTGGATTCAGAAAAGAGATTCCACCTGAACATTAGGAAGAACTGCCTCAGAACAGATAGCCATGGAGAATGGTGGATTCTCCTTCTTTGGAGGTCTGTAAGTAGATGTTTGATGGGCGTCTTTCAAGTAGTGGTATCACTAAACCTGGCATCGCCCATTGCAGTAACTGATGGTTCACTTCTCATTGACTTCCTCCCGTACCACACCATACAGAATCCTTAGTAATGTTTTTTTTGTAGCAACGTTACTCATAAATCATAATTTCTGTATATCACTGAATATAATGGCAATAGTCGCAACATAAACAATTAGCAAAATTAAAATATCTTTAAATTACAACATCATAAGTGCATCCTAAATGTAGTTACATTCACATAGCTTCCTATGATTAAAATAAAAATTTGGTAAGATGTGATCTTTTAAAAGAAAAAATTTAAAGAGTATTTTTTTTTTAAAAAAAACAACCCCAAAAACCTTGAGGCCTCTCCTTTCTCTGCTCACTGAGCCTTGCCCCACTCACACCTTCTCTTCTGCTGCAAAGTGTCCAAGGGATGTGGGTGAATGCCACAGCCCATTTCTGCCAAATAGGAGGAGTGGTGTCTCACACACACCCTTAGGGTGTCACCTGGTGCAGTCCGCACTTCCCACACACTCCTCATGACATCCGTACTCTCAAGAGTGATGAAAATGTGTATTTTTGAATGGCAAAAAGCTGGACTAGACAGTTCTTGTGGCCTCTTCCAAATTTAAGATTCTATTAGGATTCATCTTCTTGGGAGGTGTTTAAAGAGAGTTTGGATGGTTGTCTCTCAGGAATGCTTCTGCTAGGTATTCCTACATGGCTGTGGTTTGGAGTAGATAATCCTTGAGGTCCCTTCCAATTGTGTAATTCTATAATCCTATAATTTTATGACTGTTGTATCTTTCACTTCCCCCTGAAAACTCATTTGCAAAGCTTCCCTGCTAGTCACTTTATTTTAAATATTCTTGCAGCCTTATATGTATAGACATCCCCAGGCTTGATGTGGCCACCAGTGGGGACTCTTCCCTGATTCTTTTATGTTTCAGTTATTCATGTTTGCTTTAACAGTCCAAAGGAGAATTTGTAAGCAGCTTGCCCTCGTTACATCTATTGACATTTATAGAAGTTAATGTTCCTTTCTGTTCCATTGCCTTCACTGTATAGCAGTGGTCCACAAAGCTTCAGCTTGCAGAAGATATAGCTACGTAATTGTTGCAAACCCTGTGCTTTTGCAAGAGAAATGATTTTTGCACAGGGTGTGCATGCTACATTGGCTAATTAAAATTGCCTTTGGATACAGACATTCTAATGAGGAGTTGCTGATGGGTCTCCCAGTTATAAAATTAGCGCTTCTCTTGCTACAAAGCTCTGTAGGCAGTCAAAGGGAAATGTCTAATTATCTTGCTAAGCATTCAAGAAACACCCACATCCAACATTTATACTAATGAGCACCTTCTCCACATTTATCCATTACACTGTTTGTTCCAATTAAAGGTTAAAGAACCTCCAGAGGGCCATTAGCAAAAGATAAAGATTAAACTGATGAAAGCAGTGAAAAACTGCTTTACTCACACCAATGTGAAAAGTGAGAATTATACGAGTTGCCGTGCTGCACATCAACTGACTAGGCAGAATGTTTGTTCTGGATTGTCAGTGGTGCAAGGATATACTTTGTGGTGAGTAGGGGGTTCTGAAAGGAAGGCAAAGAAATGGGGGTGCAGAGATAGAAGAGGAATGCATAGAACTGAAGGGGGAAATCAGACTGGGGCAGGTATTTTTGGAGTACAAATCACAGGAGCCTTGATCGTTGGTGATGCCCTTTCTCGCTTGCCCATTAGGTACATCAGTCCCACTGGGTGTATGGCCCCTCTGAATGTAAACCCCTGGGTTGTCACCCACAGCAGTTTATATCCCTCCCCCAATGACACCGCTCTTGCTTTTAAAACACCCCCTCTCCCAGCCTAGTGCCCTCCAGATTTTTTGGAACATAACTCCAGCCCTCCCAGGCCAGCACTACTGATAGTCATGCTGGTTGGGGATATTGGGAATGTAGTCCTTTGTAGGGTGTCAGGTTAAGGAAGCTGCTTTAGAAGACTGCATTTCATTACAGGGAAGTGGATTAGGTGACTAAGCTGTCACTCAATACTGTTCCCTTTCTCTCCTCTACTTTTTAAATTCTTTTAATTTACTTAGATTTTTAACACCCAAGGGCCCATTGTGGGTTACCCAGCAATGACTGAATAAAAATTCTCAGGTCCATTAATGGAGTCCATTCATCCCACAGAGCAACAGCCTTGCATTTGAGACACCAGCAGGGGGAAGGTACAACCAGTTCTTTCCTGTGGAAGCTGTGTGTGGCAAAGCCTTGCAAAATGCTTTGCCTGGCTATCACTGAGAATTGCCTTTGGAAAATTCACTCCTGTTGGAGTGAGGAAAATCGGCTGCTCTGGCTGCTCCATTGGGCACGATGATGTCATCAGGAAAGAAGTTTACATTTGAAACCTAGCTGTGACAGCAGTAAAAGGCCTATAAATATATTTAAGGTTTTACTGGGTTGGCTGGTTTTGAAATATCTTCTGAAGAATTTCACAAAGACTTGCAATTGTTTGATAGTTTCAAGGACTGAGCACTTGCAAAAAATAGGCTACCGTAAAGTAACTTCACAGGCAAGGCACAAAGGAGTCTGTTTTCATGTGACCTCATAAACAGTAATCAGTGGAATGCATTTATGAGCAAAGGGATACGTAAAAGGTAATAAAGTGACTAAATGTTTACATAAAGCAAAGGAAAACGAAGCAGGTTACTGTTAAATAAACCAGATGGTGTCATAAAAATGTATTCAGAAATAATAATTGATATATTTACAAGAGAGAGAGAGAGAGAGTATCAGATACAATCCAAATAACATATTGCATGTGATCATATCTATGTTTAAAGCTGAGATGTGGCATGGATGGCCCTCTAGATGTTCTCAGATTGCAATTCTCAGTAGCCCTAGCCAGGAGAACTGATGGTGCAAGATGACAGGAGTTATGGTCCAGCAACATCTGGAAGGCTACATGATTTAAAAGGCATTTAGTATCTTGGGAACAATTCCCACATTTTTATATAAACCTCTCACTTACATTTCACACCTACTTTTGCTGTTTTTAATTGGAAGCCATTTTTGATTGAGTAGGACTTCTTTTCTTATCTCCCCTGCTTGAACATGAAATGTGACGTGTTCTGAAGCACACAGGAATGATGGAAGCTTCCCAAGGAGGTGGATGACTAGTGGATGAGGCCAGACAGTTTGCTGTAATCCTAGGGTAACTGGTACTTGCTGCCAAATGTTGTTTCTAGTCAGGAAGGGTAAAACAACCTTCCTGATTCCTTCTATGGTTAATGGATGGGGAAAGACTGATCTTTCCCTTGCCATGATAGTATTCCTAGAGTGGTGACAAGCTATGCTCCCCTCCTCCTACTCTCACTTTAAGATGTAGAATAATCAAAAAATTGAAAATTGCAATACCTGTTGAATTGAACAATATCCTTTTGACTTAATATCTGCATGAAAATGTGTGATGCATAAACAGAAAGTTATTTTTCTTCTTTACAATATGTTCTGTCTACCTGATATTTATGAAACAAATTGCATTCAACTTATTACTTGTGTGGGGTGGAATTGTTGGGAAGATCCATTAATCAATAAAAATAATACACATGACTGCAGCAGCAGATAAAAACCTGAGTTAACAGCATGGTACACTAACATTAACCAAACACAGCTTGTGATCTTACATCATGCTGGTGTTGTGTAAATCTACACTCATGTAGTTATTCAGTAGTTGTGCTACATTGCCTTTTTGCTGGCATGTACAGTCAACAATGTATTTTTAAGTATTCCTGATTATTGTGTCCTTGTGTAATGCACAGTAGTTATTTATGCAGTCTGGCAGGATACAGACCGCCCCTTTGGGGCAGCCTGCAGCCGCCCCTTTGTGCCATGTATTGGGGTCAGGGCAGCCACAGTGGCAGCCCAAAGGCTCCAATCTGGCGCTTTTCAGTCCTGGTCCTGAAAAGGGGTATCCTTGGGGCTTCATGCTCCAGGACACCCTGGGGAGCTGCTGCCAGGAGAGAAAGGGGCCGCTTGGCCCCTTTCCCCTGGCTTTGTTCCTGCAGCCATTTGGTGGCTGCGGGAATGAGGCACTCCCCAAGAAGGAGCTCCATTTCAGAGCTCTTTCTGGCACCGCTATTAGGCCGCCACAAGCAGCCTGACGCGGTGCAAAGACTTCACACCCGCGCTGTGCCGTTTGGCTGTGGTGCAGCCATGATGTCATAATGACAGCACCCATCTGTACAGTGCGCCACCATTTTGACATACGGAATACATACTATGGTTGCGGGGCATCTGTAAGCGACGTCCCAAGGCAACCCTAGCAGTATTCCTTACGTGCTAAAAGGCCCATCTGTACTGGGCCTGTGTGAGTAATCATGCAATCATGGGGTTTCACGTTATTGCGTGAGAGGTGATCACAATCAGTTTCGGGCAATAGCAAGCTATTTTTGGGCAATGGGAAGTCAGTTTGAACACAATTCGAATTCACATAAATTCATTGAACTAGAGAATTCACGTGAATGTGTTCTGGCCCCTTTCTTTTTATTCAAAATTAAGAGAAATTCCTCCCGTGTGATAAACTCCTATGTGAGAAAATGTGCTTCTCTCCTTTCCTCACTGCTGTTAGTGTGAGAAACTCAGGTGCAAGGTGGTCTGTCTTAAACAGCTATCTGAAAAGCATTGTTTCTTAGGTGTGCTTTTCCATCCATTTAATTACTGTTTTAAAAAAGAAAATAGCATCCATAAGTCTTCCAGGCACCAAGGCCAATAAATCTATCTATTTTGTTCCAGGTGTTACTATGATGATTCATTTTATATTATGATGTGACAGAAGCCCAAAAGATTTTTTTAACTCTCACAGATTGAGTTTATGGCCTGAACAGATGGGAAGCATCAAGTTGAAATACAGTCAGCAATACCATAATGACAACAAAGGGATATCCTATACTCCTGGTTTCTGATATCCTATAGTCTTAGTTTTAGGAATAGATCTTAAGTATGTATGCCTGTGCCTTCAAATCATTTCCAACTTGTGGGGGTTTCTTGACAAAATTTGCTCAAAGGAAGTTTGCCATTGCCTTCCCCTGAGGCTGATAGTATGTGACTTGCTCAAGGTCATCCAGTGGGTTCCATGGCTGAGTGGGGAATTGAACCCTGGTCTACAGAGTCATAGTCCAATGCTCAAACCACTATGCCACACTGGTTTGCATAGTTATTGGTTGTTGTTTTTTAAACAGCTTTGTGCTTTCCCAGAAAGAACCTGCTTTTCTCAGAGAACATTCGTGATAGATTTTGTACATCTGTTTATCTGTAAATCCTTGTAACAACCTGTGAGGTAGGTCAGGATGACAGAGCATGAATGGCCAAAGACCACAGAGAAACTGTTTTAGGGTGTCAGGGATTTGAAGACATCTCTCCAGTTAAAGTTACCGTAGTAAAATGGAGAGGGCTTCTATACCTTTAATGGTTGTGTGGAAGAGAGAATTTTAGAAGGTGTTGCTTGTTACTTGGTGATGTGACACCTATTGAAATTCATTGTACAGAACCATTAAAGGTACAGAATCAGCAGCTCCTTCTACACCACATTGGGTTCTACTGCCTTTCTAGAAATGGGGGTTATTCTGTTCACATAACAATATTGGGGTGCTTGACAAGTAGCATGGCAAGTGGCAGTGGAAGTAAACCAGTCCTTCTACTAATCTGGGAGTTGCTGTTGTTGATTATTAATATGAAAATCCCAAGAGCCAGGACAGAGTAGTGATTTGAGTGTTAGACTAGGATTCTGGGACACCACAATTCAAATCCCCGAAAGCTATTTTGCAAAAGCCACATTCTCTCAGCCTAACCTTCTCTTGCCACAAAAACCTAAGGATATGTCAGATATGACATGAAGGCATGCAACAACAACAACAACAGATCAATATCACAACTTTTCCTCAGCCCTAGGACTTAAGACAATGTACATGAATTAAAACAGATATGGAAAAAGTAAAAGGTTTGATTTATTTATGATTTTTCCTTTCCTCTGAATCACTCAGGGCAGCATCCATGTACTTAGGACTTGCATGGAACAAATAAGTTAGAAAGAGTGAGTTGCTGATGCCATCCACTTATTTTTAGGGCTAGGTGAGGATTTCAAAACTGATATTCTATGATCCCAGTCAGCAATCCTGTGTCCTTTATTTCAGCATTAGGCTCAGAGTGTCTGCCTCATACCTGGGTTCTTGGACATGTTTCATGTCTTGTAGACATGGGCTATTGCTCTTTTGTGGTTGGTCATACTGCTCCCCCCCTCTCATGGCAGCTATTTTGGGAATGGGCAGGTCCATTCCCCTCACAGCCACCATTTTTGTGACAGCACCTATGACTTATCTGAAAATTTCAAATGAGCCCCTCTATCCCCAAATATAAGCTTCTCTCTCTTCTCATCTGGATTACTAGTAGAAGCTTACCCGCAGCTGCAAATACAGGAACTTGAAGAAAGCTTACACTGGTATGTTGCAAAACAAATGTTTTTAAGTCATGACAACACAAAACTTCATTGATCATTTTTGACTCAGCCATAGAGAGCACACCTAGAGTGTTTCTATTCTTGTGCTATAGCTCAGAAGAGTACTAGAGCATTCTAATAGAGAAATTCTAAGTACCTCACCAACATGAAGGTGTAGCTGTAGGATGGAGCCTTGGCAGGTTAAATGGTTCCTAATATGACTGGCAGTGGTGTGATTAATTCAGGGAATGAATAACCTCCTGCTAATGTGTATATATATAGGAAAACATGTTAGCATATATGCGTGCCACTTTCAGAATGGATATGACCTATTTTTGTATATGGGCATAGTGTTGTTAAACATAGCCTTTTGAAGAATAGCATACTGAAGTCTAAATCTTGTAGGTAGACCCATGGAATCTATCGTTGAATGGTGTGACAACATGTAGAGAAATCCAGGTATTCAATGGCTCTGTTTGCGTTGGGACTACCAATAGAATTCAGGTCTGAGATCCAAGCTTATTCCATTTTTACAGTTATATCATGTATATCTTTGAAATTTTATCCACAGCCTGAATTAAATTTAAAACATTAAATGCAATAAAAGAAACATATATCCTATCAATAACGCTTTACAGACCGCCCAAAAAGGGCGGTCTGCCGGCGCCATCATTTGCTGCGCGGAGGAGCCCCAGCAGCCAAACTGCACGACTCCTCCGCTCAACAAAAAAGAAGCTGCAAAATGCAGCTTCTTCTTGTGGCGCGAAAATGGCTAGGCGTCCGCAACATCAAAATGGCGGCACCCGTATAGAACAGGCACTGCCATTTTGTACATGCTCGGTGCATACTAGGGTTAGGGGCATCCGGAAAGGACGCCCCTTTCTAACCCTAGTACGTGCTGAGCACTTACTAGGGTGCCCATCTGTAATGGGCCAATGTGTCCAAATCCCTAGGTCTGGTGTTCCATAGACGTTCATGAAGAAGCAAATGAATCATAATACCAATGATTCCAGTTCTATGGAATGGAGCAAAAACAATGACAAGCTTGGTGTACAGTTGGCCCACCATCTCTCTGGATTCTTTATACACAGATTCAAGCATCCCCAGCTTGAAAACGTTTTTTAAAACATACACATTCCAAAGATCATACCATGATTTTGCCATTTTGTATATGGGACACAATTTTACTATCCATTGTATTTAATGGCATTTGGAACATCCATGGATTTTGGTATTGATGCAGGGTTCTAGAACCAAACCCCACTGAATATGAAAAGCCCACTATATTAATCTCTGGTACTAATTTAAACTAGGTGTGTGGACATTGTCATGATATGTTGTTCTATAGTCATTCAATGGCAGTAGTGTCCTGTAGCTGTTCTTGTTGGAGGGGCAGACAATAAAGTTTTTGTCTAGCTTCTTGACTGGTGTATCCTCTGTAAGCCTTCCATGACACTAGTTGATAAATGCCCACATAAAAATCCAAGCACATTCTGACATTTTTCCAACTTGTTTTTCTAAAGAGTAATGCATTTATGCTAGTTATTTTGGTGCTGTTTCAGACCAAAATAGTAGCAGAAAAAGTTTTTGTGGTCCATACCACAGTGAGCTTTAAATCTTTTGGACTCACTGGTATAGTCTTCTCTTGAAAAAATAAAGTAAAATGAAGTGTTTTCTGTTGTTTTTTTTCCTCTCCAGAAAATACCATTCTGGGTGTGGGTAGTGCTAAAGGAGTCTGTTCAGGCTATACTTTTATGAGTAGCTTGGAATTAAAACCCTCTATATAAACATCTACTTAACTCATAGCCTTTCCATGTCATAATTACATGCCACTACTTGTATTCGTTTTATTTTGTTTTGCTTTTATGACAGTACTGTGGAAGCATGCTCTAATATGAATATTAAACCCAAGGGAACTTAACAAAGCAGCCTCCTAACAAGTTTATCCTGTTTAATTCTACAAAAACAGTGACTTTGGGGGAAATGTCCATTGCACTTCCAGAACCTTGCAATAATCACTGTCTAGGGCATTGCTCTACAAAGACTGCCATTTTGAACCACAGAAATGACGAATCCCTTGCTGTTCTCAGCAGTGAAATAAGTGACAAAATATTTGGAATACTTTGTTAGCTTTTGCTCATACTGTAAAGCACAGCCTGTGCTGATTTGTAGCACTATGATTTCATTTTAGGTTGTTTTCACATTCTGGATGAAACCCCTTCCTCTGGACCCAATTCCATTAAAAAAACAAGCCTGAATCATCTTAGTGTTTGAGCCAGAAAATCCAAATGGTGCACTCATACCCCAGTTGGTAGTAAAAATGATATACTCCACTAACAGACATTGTGTTGCCCTTAAATGTGTTACCTGTAATAGGTCTCCTCATTTTTGGCTTTTAAAACTTCCTTAATTATGACCTGTTTTTTCTTTCTGAGCAAGGACTAACAAAACATGGTTCTCTTTATTTTCTTAAACGGACATATTATTTGATTATTGGAGCATAGGAAGTTGCCTCATACAGTCAAAATAGTCCAGATGTCAAGCCTTTAGTGAGAAAGAGGGCTCCTTCATGTGGTGAAAATCACTGAATCAGAAAGACACATTACTTCTTGCCCCCAACCATGTATTTGACATTTCCTGTGATTTGTTTCAGCTGTACAATGCTGCATTCCCACATTTCAGCTTCTTACCATAGAGATAAATAAAGAACATCTAGCCTCCCTGCAAATTTCCCTTCCTTACTGCTAATGTTTGTGAGATAATTTTTCTATAAAGTGGTGTCAAACTGGGTTATTTCTGCAATGTGGATGCAGCCATTATCAGTATCTTGAATTCAGATTGAAAATATGTTGGTGAGACACTAAACTTGTGATTAAAAGTATATTTGTAATTAGTAATTAAATAACTTGTAATTAAAAGTCTCATCAATAAGAAAAGTTCTTTAGAAATACAAGTCTGGGCAATCATACTTGGAAATGAAGGCCATCTTCACCTAAAAATGAATAATTGCAATTCTCCAAGTTATCCAAAGGTGCCACAACAAACTACAATTCCCAGAATTCCATAGCATTGAGCCATGGCAGTTAAAGTGGTGCCAAACTGGATTATTTCTGTAGTGCAGATGCAACTAATGGCATTTAAAACCCCAAATCAACTCCAATCTTAACCAGCATATGTCAACAGATATGGAAAACAAAATTTAGGATGAGACCTCTTAACTGAAAGCCCTTTGCTAGAATTTACAGCATCTTTTGTTTCTATATATTACATGGAAACTGGCTTGGTGGCAACATTTAAAGGGCCATACAAATCTTACTCCTCCTGTAGAAAGAGGAAGTACCAAAGAAAGAAAGAAAGAAAAGGTATAATATATTTTATTTGCTTGCCTGTATGGCAAAGTCAAAAAGTTCAAGACACTTCTAAGGGAAAGAAAAGATTTTCCCATGATTGCTCTGCCTCCTCAGTCATATTTCCATGGTTTCCTTCCACATGGGAAGTGGGAAAAACTCAACCAGGGAGCCTGTTGTGTACACCCAGACTCTTTACGTTGTTTAGAATAATATGCAATTGGAGCCCTGTGCTAATATTTCCCTGCTCACACACAGAGACAAACCTAGGGATACAGACATGAGGATGCGCAGAAATTCTACTGCCTAAATGTCCCCAGACAGCCAGAAGTGAGGTTAGATGGATGGGTAACATCATAAAGGACAGGCCAATTTCCCTCTAGACTCATTGTGGGCTGTACCATTCTTCACCCCACAGCAAGACCAAAAACCTCTGTGAGAAGGACTGAAGAAGAAAATTGAGATTTTAGAGGTAGCACAGGTTTTAGCTGGTTTTCTCTCTCCATGTGCTTAGGTGAGATCTGACCTTTTAAACTTGGGATATTGTTGTGGCTCTTGGGGGGAGTGGACAGAAGCCTAATTCTCCTTTAAGTGCTGAGGGAATTGTTTATTTTTATTTTTAAAAAATTGTTATATAGTCAAGGACGATTTGGAGAAGCTGCCTGGGAACATTGTTAGAGGGGCCCTTTAATTTTCCACATTTTCTTTTCCCTTTTCCTTAAGGGGTTGTGAGTACTTCTGCTCAGAGGAAGTGAGTCAGAGACTTGCTCTGAAAGGAGCTAGTCTACATAACTATAAGGCCAGTGAACTGAACTCAAGGACAGAGTTTGGGGACAAAGGCCAAGCCATCAGGGGGTCTTTACACTTGTGTTTAGCAGGGGAAACCCACAGTTTTGCTCAGAGTTTCCTTAAGACTTCTCAATATGGACACTGAAGGCCCTGCTGCAGTCACCTGCAACACCTGTGGGATGTTTGTCTTCTTGCCTAGGGATATGGGGAACTTTACCTGCCCCAAGTGCAAGTTGGTAGCCCTCTTAGAAGAGAAAGTACAGCAGCTGGAGGCCCAGGTAGCTACACTTCAGCATCATAGGGAGGAAGAGGTTGTCCTGACCAGAACGGACCAGATGGTCCTGGACAGGAAACACACAAAGGAAGTTGCTGGGGAAGAGGAGGTCACTTCACACACAACAGAAGTAGATAGTTGGAAGAAGGTCACACACAGAAGTAGGGAAACCAGGGAGCATTCTGTAAGCTTACAGCTACAGAATCGATTTCAATCTCTCTCTGCAATCAAGGATGATGAGGAACAGCAGCAGGGACAGACTTCAGGGACAGAGCAGGGGACCCAGAGAGCTCCACCAAAGGGAATGGCTGCTGCTAAGCCTCGGAGGAGGCGTGTAGTGGTCATCGGGGACTCTTTGCTGAGAAGCACTGAACCAGTGGTTTGTGGGCCTGACAAGATGTCTCGGGAGGTGTGCTGTCTCCCTGGGGCAAAGATCCGTGATGTGACAGAGAGGCTGACAAGACTGGTCAAGCCTACTGACCATTACCCCTTTCTTTTGGTTCATGTGGGAACCAATGATACTGCAAGGCATAGCCTTCAGAATATCATAAGGGATTATGAGGTTTTGGGTAGGAAGTTGAAAGAGGTGGATGCACAGGTTGTCATCTCCTCTCTTCTCCCAGTCGAAGGGCATGGGCCAGGAAGGGAGAAGAAAATAGCGGATGTAAATAACTGGCTCCGTAGATGGTGCCGCCAAGAACGATTTGGATTCTTGGACCATGGGTTGCGGTTCCATGAGGAGGGACTTCTGGCAAGGGATGGGTTGCATCTCACGCCAGTTGGCAAAAACATTTTTGCCAATAGCCTCAAGAATTTGATCAGGAGGGCTTTAAACTGAGTTATGTGGGGGAGGGAGACAGTATTCTGGAAGGCAAAAAGACTGGAGAAGATAGTCAAACTGACAGAGAGGGAACAAGACAAACAGTGCAAGGACCCAACAGTGGGAGGCAAAAGAACTTGCACAAGCAGCAAGTAAAGGGAACACATGGTCTTAGATGCCTCTACACTAATGCACAGAGCATGGGAAATAAGCATGATGAACTTCAACTCCTGGTACAACAAAGCAAATACGATATAATAGGCATCACTGAAACCTGGTGGGATGAGTCTCATGATTGGAATGTGGAAATAGAGGGGTATAACCTTTTCAAGAGAAACAGGCCAAACAGGAAAGGAGGAGGAATAGCCCTATATGTCAGAGATATTTACACCAGTGAAGAGATCCAGGACATCAATCCTGGAAGCCAGGTGGAGAGCATCTGGATAAAAATTAAAGGGCAGGGAAACAACAAGGATGTTATGGTGGGAGTCTACTACAGACCCCCAAGTCAGACAGAGGAATTGGATGATGCCTTTCTAGAACAGATGACCACACACTCAGAAAGGAGAGATGTAGTAGTGATGGGTGACTTCAACTACCCTGATATTTGTTGGAAGTCAAACTCAGCCAGATCCTCAAGGTCTAGTAAATTCCTCACTTGCCTCGGAGACAATTTCATGGTCCAAAAGGTGGAAGAGGCAACAAGGGGATCAGCTATTTTAGATCTGATCCTAACCAACAAGGATGACTTGGTTAATGAAGTGCAAGTGGTGGGATCCTTAGGTGGAAGTGACCATGTTCTCCTGGAGTTTGTTATACAATGGAAAGGAGAAGCCAGGCAGAGTCAGACACGCATCCTAGACTTTAGGAGAGCGGATTTCAGTAAACTTAGAGAAATACTGGGTGCGATCCCATGGTCAGGAATACTAAAAGAGAAGGGAGTTCAAGATGGATGGGAGTTTCTCAAAAGGGAGATACTGAAGGCACAAATTAAAACAGTTCCAGTGAGAAAGAAAAATGGGAGATGTCGCAAGAACCCAGGATGGATGACAAAGGAACTTTCAGCTCAGCTAAATTTTAAACGGAACATGTATAAGAAATGGAAAAATGAGGAAATCACCAAAGAGGAATTCAAACAAATAGCTAGCAAGTGTAGAGATAAGGTCAGAAAAGCCAAAGCACAGAATGAACTCAGGCTTGCTAGAGAGGTTAAGAACAACAAAAAGGGCTTTTTTGGATATGTCCGCAGCAAAAGGAAGAAGAAGGAAACGGTAGGGCCACTGCATGGAGAAGAAGGCAAAATGCTAACAGAAGACAGAGAAAAGGCAGAATTACTCAACACCTTCTTTGCCTCAGTCTTCTCAGAAAAGGCAAAGGGTGCTCAACCTGAGGATAATGGAGCAGAGGACAGAATAGGGGAATTTCAGCACAAAATAAGTAAAGAGATAGTACAGGAATACCTGTTTAACCTAAATGAATTTAAGTCTCCAGGACCAGATGAGCTACATCCAAGGGTATTAAAAGAACTGGCTAATGTAATATCGGAGCCATTGGCAATAATCTTTGAAAACTCCTGGAAAACAGGAGAAATCCCAGCCGACTGGCGGAGGGCAAACGTTGTCCCCATCTTCAAAAAGGGGGAAAAAGAGGATCCCAACAATTATCGTCCAGTTAGTCTG
This sequence comes from Sceloporus undulatus, assembly GCF_019175285.1. Lineage (NCBI taxonomy): Eukaryota > Metazoa > Chordata > Lepidosauria > Squamata > Phrynosomatidae > Sceloporus > Sceloporus undulatus. The sequence continues at coordinate 320,074 of NW_024802942.1, forward strand.
ACATCAGTACTAGGAAAGATTCAGGAGCAGATCATTAAACAGAGAGTCTGTGAACATCTAGAAGCCAATGCCATAATCACAAAAAGTCAACATGGGTTTCAGAGAAACAAGTCATGCCAGACAAATCTGATCTCTTTCTTTGATAAAATGACCATCTTGGTAGATGAAGGGAATGCTGTGGATATAGTATATCTTGATTTCAGTAAGGCCTTTGACAGGGTTCCCCATGACATTCTCACAAACAAGCTTGTAAAATGTGGGCTGGACAAGGCAACTGTTAAGTGGATTTGTAATTGGTTGACCGGCCGAACCCAAAGGGTGCTCAACAATGGCACCTTTTCATCCTGGAGAGAAGTAACCAGTGGGGTCCCACAGGGCTCTGTCCTGGGCCCAGTGCTATTCAACATCTTTATCAATGACTTGGAGGAAAAAATTGGGGGAATACTTATCAAATTTGCAGATGACACTAAAGTAGGAGGAATAGCTAATACTCCAGAGGACAGGATCAAAATTCAAAATGACCTGAATAGACTAGAAAGCTGGGCCAAAGCTAACAGAATGAACTTCAACAGGGAGAAATGTAAGGTACTGCACTTAGGGCGAAAAAATGAAATGCACAGATATAGGATGGGAGACACCTGGCTTAAGGAGACAACATGTGAAAGGGATCTAGGAGTCCAAGTAGACCACAAGTTGAACATGAGTCAACAGTGTGATGCGGCAGCTAACAAGGCCAATGCGATTTTAGGCTGCATCAATAGAAGTATCGTATCTAGATCCAGGGAAGTAATAGTGCCACTATATTCTGCTCTGGTCAGGCCCCACCTGGAATATTGTGTCCAGTTCTGGGCGCCACAATTCAAAAAGGACATTGAGAAACTGGAGCGTGTCCAAAGGAGGGCGACTAAAATGGTGAAAGGTCTGGAAACCATGCCCTATGAGGAACGACTCAGGGAGCTGGGGATGTTTAGCCTGGAGAAGAGAAGGTTAAGAGGTGATATGATAGCCCTATTTAAATACTTGAAGGGATGTCATATTGAGGAGGGAGCAAACTTGTTTTCTGCTGCTCCAGAGACTAGGACCCGGAGCAATGGATGCAAGCTACAGGAAAAGAGATTCCACCTCAACATTAGGAGGAATTTCCTGACAGTAAGGGCTGTTCCACAGTGGAACACACTTCCTCGGAGTGTAGTGGAGTCTCCCTCCTTGGAGGTCTTCAAACAGAGGCTGGATGGCCATTTGTCGACGATGCTTTGATCTGGATTTCCTGCATGGCAGGGGGTTGGACTGGATGGCCCTTGCGGTCTCTTCCAACTCTATGATTCTATGATTCTATGATTCTATGAGTGATACTTGTGAGGGTGGATGGGGTTCTGCATATTTTTATGTGTAGTTGAGACTGTATGATTCGGAGTAAAAAATGGTCTGAAAAATGCATATTTTTGTAAAAATTGGGGGACGGGTAGGGAGTTCCAGGAACCACAAAAATAGCATCCAAGGGCTGCACACATCTTGCAAGCTGGATTATGACTACCTTTGACTTTGTCCCTTATATATCAAATGTGAAGCTCTGAAGAGGGCTCTGTACCACATTCAGGTATTAGGTTGGGTTTATAGTTTTAAGAGCTCAGTGATGGTGTTTAGCTGAATGAGGCCCTCCCGAGACCACTGTAATAATTTCTAACTTACTTCTGGTAGTGTAGTGAAGTTTGAGGCAGGGCTTAAATGACCCCACATGTCCTCAGTTTTATCCTGACACACAATCAAGGAAACATTTGAAGAGGGCCCTGGGCTTTACGTCAAAAAAGAGAAGCCTATACCTCCTGCATCCAGACATTGACAGCAGTATGACAGAGAGGGCCAAGGCCAAGAACAGTGACAATTTTGGGGCCCAGCCTGTCAGCATGGCAGAGTGAGGCAAGAAATCTGGGGTATCATGAAAAAATAACTGAAATATAATTCAGATAGTATGCAAAGGGATCTTGTAGCACCTTTGAGTCTAAATAAAAGAGAGAAGTTGCTAGCATGAGTTTTTGTGCACTTGAGCCTACTTCCTCAGATGCAATCCCCAGGCATTCTTACCATGAACAAAATAGCTGCACTCTCCTTTTCTTTAATGAGGTCGCTATGTTTAATTTGCTCCACATTTGTTGCTGTAAAGTAGAACTCTGTATGTGATCGTCAGAAAGAACAATTGTGAGAGATTAGACATTACTTTAGTAAAAGAGGGCAGAAGAGTAAGCTTTGAAACCATACTTGTTTTGCACATGTGCATGTACTCTCTTTCTGTTTCTCTCTCTCACATGCACTGCCCCCTTTTTGCTTAGGAAGGCAGATCTTTCAGTTAGGAAAGTAGGCTCTGGCTCCAGTTTTATTTTTTTCATGTCTCCAAACCAAGCTGTCTTACTTTCCTTCCTAGGGTTTTCCATTTGCCACATCTGTATTTTCGGTGAAACCCTCTCCCCTGAACTGTTCGTATTTGTTTCCATGTACCCAGCCTACTTTTGTTCTGGTGTTTGAAACTCCCGCATCCTTTTCATCACTTTAATCCAATACAAACATCTCCTTTTCAACACACACAGGACCCTGCTATTTGTTTTAGATTGGAACATGGCAAGGAAGTTATTGTTTCTCATCTACTCTAGTGCACATCAAAATCTGTGGCATGTTGAAGTGGATTGGTCATCAACAAAAGACCTTGCCATTGTGATGTTTATCTCAAAGATCAAATTAGCCTAATCTAGGTGACATTTTAAGACTATGTAACAGCAACTTTATTAAAGAAATCGTGACCACAATCACAAACAACCTCAAAAATGTTACAATAAAGTATTTGCAAAATGTTTTTTTATTTAGTCTGAATTTACTGTTCTTGGCACTCAGCTTTTTCCCCATTCAAGGAAGAAATAGGGTCCAGCCAAAAGCAAGAAAAAGCAAGAGTGGTTGGAAGCATTAACCTTTTCCTAGAAATGACAATTTTAGGCCCTGTGCTATCAGTCACCTCAATTGCCACTCATGAAATTCCTAGGGTAGAATATGATATACGTTGAATGCTACAGCTAATTTGAAATGCTGAACTTCATAGAGCTTGGAATTATAACTCCCCCCCTCCCCCCAGTCTTTAGATTGGCAATATTTATTTTACTTCACTTAATTCAGAGTATGGTAAGGTAGCCCTGTTATGCTTGGCGACCTGCTTGCTGATTTTACAGTGTGTATCCCTAGACATTTGCCCCCTGTCCAAATGCTCTGTTATCACAGATGTCAGCATCACATAAAGCTAGCTGTCTCTTAATGCCAGGAGCCAAGTGACCAACATGCATATCTGAATCAGCCTGACTGTCCAATCACTCTTTGTAGCATCATACTATCTTGCATTTGTCAGTCCACCTTCCCAGTTTAATCACCACAAAGGAAACTTTCAGATTAGATAGTACTAGCTCTCTCACAATACTTTCAGTAAAGACAGTTCATACATTCAGATGAGATCATCTTACCATGCTGAATTAGGGATGGAAATAATAGGCAAAGATCTGGGAAATAATAGGCTAAGACCTGAGGGGGAGAGAGAGATAGAAAAGGGGGCTTCTTGATGCTAGAAAATCCTGATAAGGGGGATCCTAAAGTTCTTTCTTCATCCCTACCTCAAGTCTTCAAAAGGACACGGAGAACTATTTCAGCTTCCTCATAGGCCTGTTACAGACTGCCCAAATAAAGCTGCTTCGGGTCTCTTTGGAGGTATGCTGTTTAAATGATGCATGCATCCTAAGAATCCGGAAGCTGCACCAAAGCCACACTCCAGTGCTTAGGAATGGAGTGTGGCTTTGGCACAACCTCCGGACTCTTAGGACCCATGCATCATTTAAATAGCATACCTCCAAAGAGACCCAAAGCAGCTTTATTTGGGCAGTCCTTATCAGGCCCCAGACTGTTTTCTTGTCTGTTGACATGACTATGTTGTGACTGGGGAGGGGGGGGGGGAGACTGCTGAGGATCTACATCAGGCTATCAGTACACAGTGACTACATCATTCTCCAGGACCTCTTGTGGATCTGCCAGGTGGTCCTAAAGGAGGCCTTCCTTGTCATGCACTGGCTATTGGAACATAGTGGGGCAATGATCCTCAGCTGCCCCTTCCCTTGCCTCAGTTACAATACCTCTGTGTTGGGTGGAGGGCAGGAAAATTAAGAGTGTGGAGGGAGACTTAATGTTCCTGTCAGAACTTCTCCAAAGATAGTCTTTGAAGATGGTGCTGCAACAAGAAGAAAATTGATTAACTATTTGTTCTTGTCTGTTGGAAAGAAGGGCAATCAGAAACACATCTCTGTCCTACACCCATAATATCTTGTCTGATTTCAGAAGGGTCAACCCAAATTAGTGCTTGAATGGGTGGCCACGGGTGGTCACCAGAGAACAGTAGGCACCTTCTGCTGGAGCAAGGAAAGAATCCTGCCCAAAACACTGAAATATTTGACAATATTGGTTTAGTTGACTCATTATAACTCAGGGGCCATTCAGACAATCTTTTACCCCAGATCAGAATCCGGATTAACCACAGGAAGTTCATATTGGCCCTGATCCTTTCACAAGCGTATCCGAGGCTCCCACACCTGTTCTGGGGCAAATGCCCCTTGGCGTGAGTCTTTTGAAAGTGGAGTAAAAGCTGTATCTTTTGAAAAAAAAAACCAGGTCCGTCGACTATGAACTTGTCCCTGATCATGATCAGGGCAAGTTCAGGGGAGGGATTTATGTCAGAGAGAGGCCAGAGGGCAGAACATTCTTCCCCTTCATGAAGGAGGATGATGATGATGAAGGAGCCGGAGGAAGGGTGCAAAGGGCAATCGGGGTGACTGACGGAGCAAGAGGAAGGAGCTAGAGAAAGGGTCAAGTTCAGGGTAGGTCAGAGGGAGGGTACAGAATGGAATAAGTCTCCCTCTCGCACCAGGCAGCTTTCTCTCTTTTTATTTTTTTATATATTTGATAAACTATGCGAATGTTTTTTGCTACAGGGTGATACATATATAGATAGAATGTGTCTGCTTGTGCTACATTTCCCTTTCATCTCCTTGCTCCCGGAATAGAATGTTTGTGTGCTTGTGCTGCAAGAAGCTTTTTTCTAAATTATTTTTTATATGCGAATGCTACAATGTGAATGTTACAAATGTTTCTTTTTCAATTTGGCAAATTGATACAGAATGCTTTTGCTACTGTATGTGTCTGTAAGGAATTCTGGGGTGGCTGAGGGAAAGCAAAGGATGCAGAGATGCCATTTGGGGTGAGGAATTTATTATTATTGTTGTTGTTGTTGTTGTATGTGTATGAGGCATTCTGGGGTTGCAAGGAGGGAGGATGCAGAGATTGCATTAGATTGCATTTTGGGGTTGAAAATGGAGGCGGGGAAGATCCATAATCTGTAGTGACCCAAATCCACACAGAACACACACATACCTGGAGGTTTTTACAGTAAATTTGACAAAATATGTGCGTACTGCCGCCTGGTTTTTTTTTTCCAAAGGAGGGGGGAAGCACACTTCCAATTGCCCAATTGCTGTAGGAAACATCACCTTGACGAAAGTGGAACCAAATTTGATTGACAGCAAAGGCGCCTTCATTTTAAACCGGTTCTGCAAATGTGAACTCTCCGCAAGAGCTGCAGTGGAATTCAGGGTTAAATTACCCTGATTGAGGTAGATTTCTAGTGGACACTTGCTTCCAGAGGGATTTGGAGGGGGCGAATCTGCCCAGTTCCATCCAGCGCAAATAGGTGAGTGGGAATGGGGCCTCAGTTTCCTGTGTTCCTAATTAGCAAGTGATAGCACAGGCATATGTGTTATTTGATGGTGTGCCATGGTGTAAACCATGAAAAGGTGAATGGAAACAACAAGAGCAATTAGTTTGAGGTTGGTCATCTCTTGCCACATATTTTATATATAGTTCTTTAAACAGTCTGGACCAATAGATTTGACCAGAAATTTCAGTTATTGAATCTTTTGAATTTCAGTTCTAAACTGTTGATAGATGCAGTATTTCATGATTAATCATAAGAGAGTCATTTCCCAATATTTCAAAAGATGGTTTTCTCAGCAAATCTTTGATTTAATGACCCACTACTTGTCAATTATTTCTGCAGAGGTCTGGAGAATAACTTTCTTTACTTTGGGATTCAGGGTTAATATTGATGAGACTTTGTCAAATATTGATTATTAAGTTGTAACTGAAACATTATGCAAACATAGCTTTCCTAGTTATATTTCAAAGCTCACAAGCTAGGTAATATATCTCCCATTGGCGCAGCTAAGCTTGATGAAATTGTCATGAATAACCTGTTTTTCCTGAAAAATTAAATTAAATTACTGATTGTCAAGTGTGAGCAAGGTGCACTGAAGAGTGCCACTGAAGGGCCAACAATGTTATAATTAATGGTAACTGCATATCAGTCAGCTGAACTGTCTCAACTACTATTAATCGCAAATGCCTTGCAGGACGTCCTTATGTATGTGTTTTCCCCAGAGTCTCTGATTTTCAATTTTTGCTGTCCCAAGCAGTGCAAGTCTATTCAATCCTAACCACTATAATGGAGTACAAAATGAACTAAAGAATAAATGTTACAACAAGCACATCAAAGATGTTGGCTGGAATCCTGTATGGCAGTTACAAATGTATAAGCTTGAGTTACATGCTTACATGCCATGACTGCTACATAATCATTGCCCCTACATAGCTCCTACTTTAAAGGCTAAGTTGGGCCTGTGAAACTCTCCCAGTTTATATTTACTGGGCAGCAGCTGCTGCGATCGACTGGGATATGTTTCCTGTTGCTCTGGAAGTAGTTGGCTGCCATTTCTCCCATCTCCCATGTGAGCAATCTCCAATGTGAGAAGAAATTGGGACAGGAACACTGTTTCTGCCTGTTGCAATGGGGATCACTCATGGATGAGAGTGGAAATTCTGGGAGAATTATGTCATCGATAAACAGGGACAATAAGGAAGTGAGGGCAGGAATCAGGCTTCCAAATAGAGAGTTTTCAGGACACAAAGGACTCCCCTCTTCCCATGAGAAGAGTGATAGAAACTGGAGATGAAGGGAATGAGGTTAGTGTCCCTCCCCATCATGTACTTATTAAGAATACTGAAATAGGGCTATAGCATATTCTGCTTCTGCCACCATGCCCACAGTTCTCAAAAGAAACATCTGAGTCAAAACATATCTATCTAGCTCAGTATCTAGCTGAGTAACAAAACAAATCTATCTAGCCCAGTATTGCCTACACCTACTAGCAGTGGTTCTTTCAAGAGTTTCTCAGGTTTATCTAGAACCTGAGATTAACTCATGCAAAGTGAACACTCTGGTACTCAGGTATGGTTCTTCCATTGACAGATCCTGCCACCTGTTTGGCCCATATCCTTTAACTGTCCTGATTTGGCCAGGACAGTCCTGATTAATCCCGGACACCCACTCTTTCAACCACTTTAAGAATGTCCCACTTTCTTTCTCCTCCTTGTACTTGCCCCCTTCATAACTTCAGTTGCTGCAAGCTGATTTCAAAGTGCAAAAGTAGTTGGCACTCAACTCAACAGGGCAAAGAAGAGAAGAGGTGGCAGAGTCTTGCCCTTCCCAGTAGGCTCAGGCAAAAGCAAACTGCTGCAGCCACTTTGCCATTGGGCCATAGTCTAATATTGCTTGGCCACACACACCTTGGTTTCCATCTCTGAAATATTAGAGGATATGTTGGCCTTGCTTAAACTATTCTTTATGGGTGTTTGACACAGCAGTACTGAGGTTCTTCTTTCTGTTTTTGATCTGTTGCAGGATATAGTTCTTCCTCTATCAAATTTTGTGGTTTTATTGAACAGATAACAGTCTTTAAAAGTATTGATGGCCTTTTTTAGGTGGGTACCATGGAGAAAATGGCAGAAGAGAAGTGATGAGAGAAGGGGGAAATGTGTTTGAGAAAAAGAACAGAAAATAAGAAAGTACAAAGGCACTAATGCTTATGTATGCAATTCATGACCACTATGGTTTATATCACAATATATAACCCACTTTTTCCCCTCTGAGAAATGGTATTCTATTTGCAAAATGACAGTGTGAGGCTCTAAAGAAGTCTCTCTTCTTTTGGATGTGGATTCCCATAGGCCTCATGCCTCTCTGTCAAAGGGCTTATCATTAGCACTATTAGCACAACTCTAGAATGCACACTTTTTAAAATGCTGTAAAGTTCTGTCTTGTTTTGTTTTTATGGTTTGAGGTTGCTTTACCACAAATTGATGCAAAACATAATATTGTATGCAAAGTTCAATATTTCCACATCTGTTTCTGTATCAAAGTCAGATGTCTTCAAGTTGGTATAGCACCACAGAAATTTCATCCGCTGACAGCATGATTGTGCTGTGCCATCATATTAGAATCAGACTTGCTCTGACATAACATAATATCCCATTTGTTGGAACCAGTGTTTTCAAATCTTGTTATTTACACAGCAATTTGGAATGTATTTTGGTAATGATGTCGATTTTATGAAGACCATAACATGGATGATTCATGCAAAACATAATTTTATTTTTCATTTTGGGGAAAATGCATGGCACAATTTCCAAAACTCCAGCCACTAATATAACGTAATTGACAAGGGGAAACTTTTCTATTTCTAGAGGTAACTGTATTTTAAATGGTATGTGTGTGAGGAGGGAGAGTGGAACTGTGTAGACTGGCCAAATTATATTTCATTTCTTTTTCATTTTACATATTTTTATCATAACTTCTAGACAGCTTTGACCTTTCATATATTTATGATAATATACAGTATATAAATGACCTTCAAAAAAGCCCCTCATATCTATATGATAACAGGCTCTTTGGAGAAAAAGAATAGAGAAGACCACTTTTAATAGCCTTCTCCTAGAGATCAGAGAGTCTTCGCAAATGAAAGAAAAGAAGTAATGGTTCCCTCTGCATGCCATATAAATGTCAAATCTACATTAGTAATTGCTCTATATACCTCCTTGTTGGTGCAGAAAGCAAACTTTCTCCTGAAGCTCATTCTCTTCAACATTCATAGATGCATATAGTGTAAATTTAAATCTGAAAAGATTTGGAACAGATACATACAGTATTTTGCTGTCAGAGAAAGGTGTGTGAGTGTATATATATATATCTGTGTGTGCTCATATGCAGTCAAATGTTCAAGGAGAAAGAATATTGACAAAAATAGGTTCCCCAGAAATTTCTTTAAAAACACATCTTGCCAAATTTTCACTTTAACCAGATGAAACAATATACATATAAATACATTTAGATTGGGCATATGATATTGTAATTTAAAGATATAATTTTAATTTTGCTAGTTGTTTATGTCACAACTATTGCCATTACATTCAGTGATTTACGGGAATTATGATTTATCAGTAATATTAGTGCAAAAACATTACTAAGGATTCTGTATGGTGTGGGATGGGAGGAAGTCAATGGGTGATGGGGTGAAACTATGAGTTACTGCACCAGGTGACACCAACCCTAGTGATGCCACTGCAGTGTATGTATGTGCATGGGTGGTGATGCTGGAAGAAATTACTTCTCTCTTTCTCTCTCTCTCTCTGTGTATGTGTGTGTGTCTTTTTTCCTTGCTTCATCTTCTTCTTTAGAGATGCGAGATTTTGAACCTCATCACATGCAGTAATGTGTGTGCTTCTGTTTAAATCGTAGTAATTACTTTTGAAATATAGCCTAGAATGCCAATGAATACCAGGTTTCAGAGGAAGGAACTGGCAAAACCACCTTCGAGTATTCCTTGCCTAAGAAAACCCTGTGAAATTCATGGGGTTCCCATAAGTCAACAAGCAGTTTGAAAACACACCACACACACACACACACACACACACACACACACACATCATGCACACAGAGTTAATTCTACATTTTTATCTGTTGGTATACATTTGGACAGGCAAATTCTATGTAAAATTTGGGCTCTCTATTTTGTTATTATCTTTCCTCTTTTTTTTTTAAA